>NW_026595519.1:19556-37192 GCF_907164565.1 Psammomys obesus | reverse complement strand
TGCTTCTCAACATGGCTGCTGCAGCATCCCACAGAGCAGCAGGGACTCTGCACATTTCCCAGATCTCTTTGCTGTGACATCCACTCGGTCACATTAACTTCTCTGAGATTTTTTTTTTTTTTTTATCACCACTCCTCTACTACCAGATTTAACCACACTATGTTCTGAGCAGTTCCAGGAAACCATCCCTGGAACACTGCATTATGTCCAGGAGATCTGGCATTGTGTTGTTCTGGTTTCATTCTGTTGCTCAGACTGAAAGCAACCAAGGGGAGAAACAGACTATCTTTGTCAGTGTTCTATTGCTGTGAAGAGACGTCATGACCATGGCAACTCTTATCAAAGAAAGCATTTGAGGCTGCTTATGGTTCCAGAGGTGTAGTCCATTATGCTCATGGTTTGCAGCACGGTGGTACATGGGCAGACATGGTGGCTACAGGTCTATATCTGGCTCTAATCACAGCAAGAAATAGCAGGTTTTAGGCTTGGAATGGGCTCTTTGAAACCCCAAACCCATCCCCAGTGACACACTTCCCCCTGTAAGGACACACCTACTCCAAAAAGGCTACACTCCTAATCCCGCTCAGGTAGTGTCATGCCATAATGATCAAGCATTCAAATATTTGAGCTCATGGGGGCATTCTTATTCAAACAACCACATTGCAATCCCTGCCCCTGATGGGCTGGTAATAATGCAAAACTGTATCCAGTCCAACTTCAAAAGTCCCCATAGTCTATCACAGTCTCGACACTTTTTAAAAGCACAAAGTTCAAAGTCTCTTTTGAGACTCAGGACCCCCCTCTTAACTAAACTTGCCTGTAAAATTTAAAAGCAGATCACATATTTCCAACACAATATGGCACAGAATACGCATCACCATTCTTAGAGGGAGGAAAGGAAAGGGAACATAGTGAGAAAATACAAGGCAGGATGGAAAACCAGCAGCTCAGACTTCAAACTCTGCATCTCCATGCCTGATGACAACATGCTCTTCAGCACTCTAAACCCTTTCACCTTTGCTGATTGCAACATACTTCTCTCCCTTCGCCTGCTTCTATACCCTTTTACCAGCTCTCCTTGGCAATTATTTCATGACTCTGGCATCTCCAAAATCTTGGAGTCTGCACTGAAATTCAGGCTTTACCTTCACAGCTTCACCCTAGGGCCTTTATGAGCCTCCATGCAGCGACACCCCTGACACATGCCTGGCCTCAATAGCTTTATGAAGCCCAGAAGGGAGATTCCACAACCCTTCCTTATATCCTTGACCCTAAAGCCGGAACCACACGGCCAAAGCTGACAAGGTTTTCTGCTTTTGCTGAGGCTGGAACATGGCTCACTCATTCAGACACATTTTAATCAGCTTTCTGGTTTTGATAGTCTCCCTCATTGTCTACACATTTCTTGAATTCCTTCTGACAAGTTGGGAGCTTAGCTGCCTGGGGTCTTTCCCTGAGGTCACACCTCCTTTTATTCCTTTTAGAATCAGGCTTTTCTTTATTATTTTCTTGTTGTTGTTTAAATCTCATTGAGCACTGGGCTTTCTCCATTACTCTTCCTGGGGCTCCTTTTCTCCTCAAACTGCTCATTTTCTGTTTTTCCTTGCTCATCTTGTTCCTGTTCGTTACAGATCTGCATAAGAGACACCACTAATGACCATGTGACACAGTTGATACTGGAATGTCCTGAAATGTCCTTTGCCAAATTCACTAATCCAAAACACTTCAATTCAGTCTTAGCCATATTTTTATTTGGAAGAGATGGGACAGGGGCAAAAATCAACCACAGTCTTCACAGAAATGGTCATAAAAATGGTCTCTAGGGCACTTAATAATATTCTTCTCTCTGAAACCTTTTGAGCCAGGCTCTCCTAATCTATACTGCTCTAACACCAATGTCTTCTTTGCTCCTACTGGCATGGCCCTTAAGCCCCACTTAAAATGTTCAACTGCTTCCTAATCCAAAGTCCCAAAGTCCACATTCTGCCCACAATCAGCATGGTGAGGGCTGTCACAGCAATCCCCCACTCCCAGGACCAACTCCTAGCTTGGTCAGTGTCCTATTACTCTGAAGAGACCCCATGACCATGGCATCTCCTATAAAAGAAAGCATTTCGTTGGAGCTTTGTTAGCATTTCAGAGGTTTAGTCCATTTTTTCATGGTGTAAAACAGGGCAGCACACAGGCAGATATCATAGCTGAGAGTTCTGTATCCTGACCTAAAGGCAGAAAGAAGAGAGACTCTGACTTGGAGTGGGCTTTCTGAAACCTCAGAGGCCTCCCCCAATGACACACTTCCTCCAACGAAGCTACACCTACTCCAAAATGCCACACTCCTAATTTCATATCACATCTCCTTTAACGTGTGTACTCTGGGCCTTTTACACAGCCCTTCACTACCCATTTTAGAGGTGCTGGATTGTGTATTCCATGCAGTATCTGACCTGGGTCATGTAAGCCATTCCTGTAGCACGTGGGCATTGTCTGCAGAAAATTCTCTTTGCTGATCATCAACTGTCCTGTGTGTCCTAAGCTCGGGGAGATCTCTGAGTGGTAAGGTGCCTGCTTCACAACCGTGAGGACTTGAATTTGATCCCTAGAACTCATGTAAGTGATCTGGGCATGGGGCTGTTTGCTTGCATTGTCAGCACTAGGAAAGCAGAGGCAGGAGAACCCTGGGTCACTGGCAAGCCTGTCTTGCCTATTGATGAATCCCAAGCATCCCAGAGACCTTGTCTGATCGACACTACTGTGAGAGGTTACAAAAATGGTTTCCTTACTAACATCTGTAAGTCTGTGTATAAATACTCCCTTCTAAGACGTTTGCCATTTTAGTCTTAGCAGTAGTCGTGCAAATATGATGCCAGGAATGCTTTCTTAATTAACCTTCATTATTCCCTGTTCCTCGTTTAGGAAAAGCGTTTGTGTGAAGGGGCCCAGTGGGGCCATGATGAGCTCTGTGCTCACAGGTGACAGCTCCCCATTCCAAGCCAAGATGCACATGACTCCAGGAGCCTTTCCTAAACATACAGGCCCCATGGTGAATTCACCACGTGTTCTATGATGTCTCCTTTCCCCTGTGTGTTCAGCAAGAGTTTCAGCCCCAGGAACATGGATCCTACGTGATATATTTTACTCTTCAACACTTGATCATAGTCACTAAAAGTACTTGTAAGATAAATCTTCCTGGTGACGCTTTGTACACTTGAGTTCTACCAACCTAAGACAGTCAACAATGGCACAGAAATAAGGATCCAGAAGCTGGTGGACCTCTTGAAAAGACACTTGTCCTCCTGACATTTTCCCAGAGTTTCAAAACCACGAGTCTATGAACCTCTGCTTCCCCATTGGCCCTCACATGCATGTTTCTCTCACAGATGCAGACTCTCTAATCTGCAAGCTCTCTGTCAAGTCTCGTACCACAGCTGGACAATGCTCAGTGAACGGAGGGACTCTCCTTCAGTATGGTAACAGAAATGAAGACACACTTTTGCGTAAACTGGAGAAGGAGGGGAAAGCCATTCAAGTGTGCACAATTTTGCCAGACAGCATAAAAGGGGTTTTGGAAGAGATGTGCAAGGAACCAGGGTTATTCCTGACCACAGGTAAGTATGGGACCGAATGCAAAGATAGAGACTATCACTAGTATCCAAGTGGGTCACCTAGTAAGGGGAACAGGGACTGTCTCTGATATTAACTCAGTGGCTGGTTCTTTGACTTCCCCCACACACACCCAAGAGGGAGGTGTAGCCTTGTCAGGCCACAGAGGAGGACATTGCAGCCAGTCCTGATGAGACTTGATAAGCTAGAGTCAGATGGAAGGGGAAGAGGACCTATCAGTGTACTTAGAGAAAGGCAGAGCGGAGGTGAGGGAGGGAGGGAGGGCAGGATTGGGAGGGAATGAGGGAGGAGGCTACAGCTGGGATACAAATAAACTGTAATTAATATATAAAAATAATAATTTATTAAAAAAAGAAAGAAAAAGATACCTGTTTTTATAGAAAGAAAAAAAGAAACAGGAAGAGCAGACCATGTGTAGGAAGTGGGCTCTGGCTGTATTGGCATTAAAAAAACTTAATATTGACCCAGCCTGGAAGTGCATGGTAACTAATGTGTAAAAAACGGCAAGCCAGGGAGGAAAGAACACAGGTTCCTAAGTGTGTAGGGAAAGATCTGACCATTGAGGGGTTGATGGCTCTATAAAGGGTAGAAGATGATGATTGTTCTGTGTGCCATTTGCAGGAGATCACACAATGAATGTCACCATGAAGTCTCAATATAAACAAGGAGACCTCACTCATGCCTGCTGGGCCTTCACCAATGATGGCCGGAATGCCTCCTTCTGTTATCTAACCAACAAGACTTGGAGGTGGAGTCATCATGACACAGGCAGTACTGTGAAACAATGGGAGGCTAACAAGGACCAATTAGAAGACCTCAGGAGGATCTCTGAGGGAGATTTCAGAGATTGCCTCAAGAAATTGTCCACACACTTGAGGGAAGAGCCAAGTAAGTAGCTCAGTAGCTTACCGCAAAGAAACTTCCAGAGGGCAGGAAAGGCGAGGCAGTTCCCTTGAAAACTCTGATGACCTCCCTGTGTGAATGTCAGCAAGTGTGCATAAGGGAAATTTTGGTAGACCGAGTGAGTGAATTCTTGGTGGTCTTCCTGTCTGGGAGGCCAGCAATGAGCATGAGGATTCCTCTTTCCAACTCATTCCCTGTTTCTCATTCCCTGTTCACCAGTGTCCCAGGCTCTGTGTGGCTGCTAACGGGCCCCAAGCTGTCTGCATCACTGTAAACTTCCTGCCTTTTCTTCCTCCATTATGGCTGCCCTTCCACCAGCTCAACCAGCACTTGTGAAGGTGTCAATATCTTTCTTTGACACAATCAAACACTATCAATTGTTCCAACATCCAAAAAGTTCTACCCACAGTAAATATGTCACATTGTTTGGTGGTTCAATAGACATTTGCTTATTTGGTAGTGAAATTAACTGTGAGGACATCTTACACGTCCTATTCATCCATCCAGGATCTGGTAAAATAGTTATCACACATGAATTCCTTGTGCTGCCTAGAGAGAGAAGTTGCTGATGGAGATGTGCTGTTTGTTTTATCCATATTTTTTGTCATTGTTTGAAAGGACCAAACGTAAAGTCTCTGGATACTACCCAGCTTACCTCTGCCACCCAGATTCCATGTAATGTGAATACCACACAACTTACATCTGCCAGCGAGCAACAAAACGCCAGCTGGATTCTGTATCTATTACCTTTAATCATTGCATTGATCATCATGGTCTTTGCAGTTGCCTGGATTGTGAAGAAAAGAGGTAAGGAGCAGGCTGGGTTCTCACTCTTGTGCCTGGTAGTATTATTCTGGTTCGGACATATGAGAGGGTTCGAGTGTTCTTATCCAAACCACCGTTCAGCACAGGGGCCATCTTTCCACTATAATGATGCCCCTTCTTAGCCTTGAGCCCCCGCTCTGTAGTGATATTATGCTGTTGCTGGGTGCAGGAGGCTGGCAGAGCCAGAGAAACCATACAGTCAGCAGAGAGAAGAAACAGGAAAGTCCTCCTGAGGTGACAGAATCCAAGGATCCAGATAAGATAGAAGGAAAACGAAATGGGGTGTTCCTTCCTCATGACCCAATCAAAGGTTCCCCCAAGACTGTGATGAAAATGTTTGCTTTCTGAGGATGACATGATCCAGCTCAGGAATTCCTCTTAATGTCACAGAAGTTGCCATCACCTGCTGTGTCTTCCCTAGACCATGAGAAACATTGGTGGAGCAATCCTTGACTGCACACTGACTCGGCTTTCTTTCAGTTCTGTCTTATGTGTGCGTGTCATGTGGATGCGTGTACTTTGCATGCACCCATGTACACAGGAGACAAAAATCCACCATATTCCCTGAGAGACAAGCTGAACTGGAGCTAGGCTGGCAGCCCTTAAGCGCCCTTGCTCCCCTGCTTCTTCCTCCTGGATGGCTGAAATGCAGGCTCACCCCGCCATGCCCAGCTTTTGACTGGGTGGTTGGAAGTTCAAATTCAGATTATCATTCTTGCCCAGGAAGTATCTCACCAACTGATCCATATGTCCAACCCCCCAGATGAATTCTGTGGATAGTCTGCCCACCTGTCCGTCACATGACTGCCCAGACACCTAGAGTGGCCGTTAACCGCTTTCTAAACCTCATTTGTATGGTCTGCCGTGCTCTTTCCCGAGACCCCCGTCTTGTATCTACTTAGTTGTTCTAAATATCTTGTAAGACATATTTGCTCACCATCATTTAGTACTGCCAGAGAGTTCCTCCGTGTGAGATGTGATTGGAGCGGGTGTTGACAGTTTTATTTAAGAGGAATATACTTATTAGAGCTTAGTGGGGTTTAATTATCTATGTGATCACACTCCTTTTTGTGTCTTGTCACTGATGGGCACAGACTACAGCTGAATACGCTAACTCGCTAAATACAAAATGGAGACTGAAATGAAATATGAATTAACATGAGCTGGGCACCTGCACAGCAGAAAGGATGAAGTATGGGAGCTCTAACCTGTACATTTGATTAGACCTACAATTTCCATGTGTGGAATGTCAGGGTAGGAACATTGCCAGAAGAGTTCAAGCCTGTTGTGAGTTATATCATACAAAACCCAAGGCCAGCTTGGGGAATAAAGAGAATCCTTGTCCCCAAAGCACACATTTGAAAAATGAAAATAATAAGGCCAGCAAAGACAGAAATGCAGGCATATTTTGCTGGCCTTTCATAATTTCATACAATCTGTTTTTTTTTTTTCATGTTTGCTGATTTTTTTATTCACAATCTCTTTTTCAATATGCTTACAACACACTAAACATCTGAAGACTTGCCACACAGGAGCTTGGAGTAGCAGATCTAGAAGGAAAATGAAAAAGGAAGGGATTGTGCGGCTGATTCTGTGCTCTGGGATGTGGAGAGTGTCTGAGAAATGAAGGAGAGTGGGGTGCGGCAGCTGGAGGCTCTGGAGCCCACTGTGACCCACTTTTTGTCCACAGGTGCTCTCTGCTGCTACTCTAGCTCTGTAGTCTGATCCACAGTGGTCATCAGCAGCTGTATTGGGTGACTCTGAACACTGCCTGTGGCTTCTTCAGCAAAGGAACAAACGTATTTCTGATGGTATCTCTGAAATCTGTGCTGTTGACTTCCAGACTGGTGGGAAACCAGGAGACTGATGGCATCAGAGCCTCACGCACCAGGGCATCACAGAGCAAGAGGCTGCTGCCATCAGGGACTCACTGCTTGTTCCTTTTTCATTCTTGTTTCACTTAACTGCTTTGTGGACAGCAAGCTGGACCTGGCTCTAAATTACCCCTCACTGTCTCAAACAGTGACTTGCCTCGGGTGACTCCATTTGCCTCCCCTCTCAGTGCAAAGCAGAAGCTGCATGTCATGACACCTCACTCTTTACAGACACACGCCCTGCCCAGGACCCTCCGTGATTCAAAGGCTGAGACCTAACTTAACCCTAAAGGAAAAGGTGTCACCTATACACTTACCAGAACAGGTTGGAAGCAGCGAGCACATGTACATATCAAAACCACATCAGAGTTCCAGGACTGAGGATTTGGCTCACCCTCAGCTGGACCCTGAACAGGCCACCTAACTGCAATGGTTATGGCGCCCACAAACTTGCCATATGGTTGTCTGAGGAGCCTGCAGCAGAGAACTCCTGGCCATCTTAAGGCTTCAGCTCCACCCAAGTGCTAATACCTCCTATTTGCATCATTTCTGACAGTTCCTCTGCTGCTCCATGTCTCTGCCTCCAGTCTGGTCTCTTTAAACTCTAATGGCAACTCCTTCACCCGTTGGAAGCCATTCTGTAATCTAAGCGTATGTGATACGTACACTTATATGTGTATTATAATGTGTGATCTGAGAGTTTATAGTAGTAATTAAGACTGGAGCAAAGGAGCCCGTGTGGGCCAGCAGACAGTTATCAAAGGGACTTCTTGGCAGTTACAGCCAGTGAATTGGATAGAGCTTATAAATTAATACTAACATGTGAGCCTAATTTCACAGCTCACATATTCAGGGTTTCATGCGTATTATAGGAGTTTGGTGAGTACACAGTCCATTGGCAATGAAACTGCAAATACATGTTTTTTCAGACAAATGAAACATCCAGTTATAAAAATAAAATTCATCATCCCTACCAAACTAAGACTTGCTGCCCTGACCCGGCGCCTGCCTTGCTCCACAGTGTCATCTCCCACTGTTCAGGATGATGTCTGGCCAAGGTGCTAGTCACAGGGAGCCTTCCATCCAGCTTCTCAGGAGGAGAGGGTTGGCAAAATAAATAATAAATCAGAAAAAGTGAGCAAGCCTCAGATCACACATGTATAAGGGTTTATATATAGAATGATACCGAATTATCCTATGGTGAAAGAAAACTACAAAGTTGTTAGCTCAGGTGAGAAAGATAAGAAACAGGTTAAAAAAGTCCTAAAGTAGTGCTGCCTGCAGCGATGCACAGTACACACAGAGCACGGAGCTCGGGGCACGGGACACTAGCAGTCCAGAGGGTGCTGTCGTGACAGGAACTACAGGGGGCCATGGCCAGGCATAGAAATGTGATATTCAGCAGACCAAAATGATGTAAACATTTTAGTGAGGAGCACAGACAAAGAGCTAATGCAGTGGTATAACGCTTTGGTTGGTTGGTATTGATCCCCACAAGCATGAGGACCTGGGTTCCCTCCTCAGAACCCATGTCCACTTCGGGGGCACATGCCTGTATTCCCAGTGTACGGGACAGAGAGGGAGAAGTTCTGGGTTCCCTCCTTAGAACCATGTCCACTGTGGTGATACATGCCTGTATTCCTAGTGTAGGTGACAGAGAGGGAGAAGTACATCTCTGCGAATTCCTCATCAGCCAGACTAGATGAACTGCTGAGTTCCCGTACAGACTGGCTATGAACACAGTGCGCGTCGCATCCTGAGGAATGACACCCAAACTTAATGTCTAGTCTCCGTATGTACGAGTATTTGAACAGGCACACACACGTGTGTATACATGCACGAACAAGGTAGGCACTGAGGACCAAACTAAGCACGTGACTTCTCAAGAGACCATACTCCTGAGAGCATAAGGAACTTCTTAATTCTAGTAACAAGATGTTCCCTGGCCTTGTCTTCTGTGCCATCTGTATGTCTGCGTTTGAATAGAGAAGAGGGGAGAGGGAGCTCTTAGCTGTCTTCTCAGATAATAAGTTTCAAAGCACCATTGCTCAGCCACTGGCCTGAGGTGCCCGGGTAGGGTAGGATTCACCCTCTACTTGTATGAGGTGTCATGAGGAACTGGATCAGACTCCAAACATTAGAGTCGGGTCATTAGCAGAGGACATTTTGATTTCTTTTTGAGGGAGGAAGCCTTTGAGTCTGCATTTCTGCCCTCACAGATCGGCAGATCATTCATGGTGTAGATGGCTTCTTTTTGGAAGGGCTTTATTGGTGAGAATAGAGCATTGAGCGCTCTGCCTGAGGTTGCTCGTCTGCTACACTAACTCCAGAAAGTCTGTATAGCATAAACATGTGTTATGCAAGCATAAAATTATGCAAATAGACGAGAAGACATGTTTCCTACGGGAATCAGCTTCCTGGAAGTCCCTAGCAAGAACCCTAACATGGCCATCTAAGCCAAAAGACATATTTTAAGTCCCACGCTTATTTAGTTACAAGACTGGAATTGATGAGCTCCTTTTTTGCTGTTTCTCTATGATTCTTGAAACAGTACAATTAACTATTCAAGGAAACTTTCTAATAGATCACTAAAAGCTTTAGCAAATAAGAGTAGAAGGAAAATAAAATTTTAGGAGAGGTAATAAATCAGATTCAGCATCAGGAATTGCTAGGTAGTAAAAGGACAAGAGTTTTAGGGCTTTCTAAAGAAAATGTTTAATCAGGATCTGTTAGGATAAATGCTCTGGATATTTCCACTGCAGTAAAGCTACTACAAAACTATTGCCTAACAAAGGTATTTATGATGAGGCAGAAAGAAGATAGACAAACATAGGAGGTCAAAAAATTTTGTATTATACTATAAGTTTTACGGACAGCTAACTCAAGCATCTTATCTCTAAGGAAAGATTGTATACCCTTAGCAAGCCAAACAGTGCTTACTTCCAGGGGGGTTATAAATCTTTAGCAGACCTAGTTCGGAGGATTATCAACAACCCCTAATTAACTAACAATAAACTACGTAAACAGACCACAAGTTTTACAAGCCCCTGGCCCTCTACTCGCGAAATTGGCAAACAAGTCACTAGTTCTATGTTTGCTCTGCTTAAGAGGCTGTTAGGCCAAGATTTTTTGTAGACACTGCTTCTACCAGGTTACTCTTTCAGTTAAAATATAAACTTTGTAATGTTCTGGGGGATATGTCAACTTTAAGGTGCTTCTTTGTAAGATTACTATAAAAGTGTTGGCTTGACTTCAGTAAAGCGCAGAAGATCCAAACCAATACTACCTGGTGTGGTCTCTGTCATTTTGCCTATCTGTGCCTTCCTGATATCCGAATTCCCTGATTCTCCCGAGGACGCGGGGCACCCGAGCGGGCCGGTCCGCGGCACTCGGCTGTCATAGGATCATAAGACCATAAAACTTGAGAAGGACTTGACCCACGTTTTGGAGAGGAAAAGGGTGAATGTTGAATGAGGTTGAAGGCCAGACTGTGACATCACTTAGAGGTCAAGAGGGCCTCAGGGCTGACAGTTGTGTCAGTGAGTTAAGAAGCAGCGCACTGGAGTTGAGTTTGTGACACTCTGTTCACATAATTCAGAGGCAGCTTTACTGGGAGTGTTTCACAGAGACAGGCTGAAGAGAGAGTAAGCCAGACACAGGCGAACAGCAGGAGGATCCAGAGAATGAGGAGTAGCCAGAAGATTAGAACAGATTGCTAGAGTTAGTTTGAGGCCAAGCAGGGCAACTGAGCGAGAAGCTGAGAAGCCAGTTTGAATCGTTAGCTTAGAAAGGAGTTGGAGAGAGAAGAGCTGAGCTGAACCACCCAGCAAGAGTTTAGAAAGAACTAGAACGGGTGAAGTTTAATAGTAAGGCTCAGAGGCTGAAAACTTTCTAAGCCTAGATTAGACTGTATGGAGGGTCAATCTTATCTAGCAAGATAAGATATTGTGAAGCTTCCAGCACTAGGCCTAGGTTAGTAGATGGAGGCGGCAATAAGCCTCAGACACAACAATTACATCTGGTGAATTAAAGTTACTTTTACTTTAAGTGTTGGTGTAGATGTCAGTGACAGATAGCCCTGCCACAATACTATCTCCATTTTAGTGGCTTATGACCTATAAGATAAAGATCAGACTGGAAGATTACGTGAGACTGGCCAAAAATACCACAGAGGGAAAACAAGAAATAGCTGTGAGCAGGAAAAAAGAATTGTAAGTGACGGTGTGAAACCTTCTTTTGGAGGTCTCAGGACAGGGAGGAAAGATGATAATAGTGACTGAGGAGAAGGAACCCTAGAAATGTAGAAGTAAGGGATTTTTTAAATTAATTATAGTTTATTCACTTTGCATCCCAGCTGTAGGCCCCTCCCTCAGCCCCTCCTAACCCTAGCCTCCCTAGTTCATCTCCTCCCATGCCCCTCCCCAACTCCACTGATAGGGGAGGTCCTCCTCCCCTTCCCTCTGACCCTAGCCTGTCAGGTCTCATAAGGGGTTTTTAACTTGACCTCAGATTCTGGTTACTCATTAGAGTCTGGAGGTATTTGCTAGTATGTTGTAACAAACTTTCACTAAAATGATGAACAAAAATCTCCAAGAGGCCCCTAGAAACCAGCTGTTTAAGCCTTTGTAGGTTAAGTCCTCTTACTTTTTCTCAGATGAACCCACAGTGACAGGCTTTGTACAGCTGGGGATGACAGGACTTGATAGGAGCTGTCCAGACATCTCCATGGCCCTGCTTTCTGTGGAAGAAATTTAAGGTAAATTTAATCCCCTGGTTTAATAACTGGAGATGATCCTGAAAACATGGAGTCAGAGTTTGAACTGTACTTATCCTATATTAAGTGACAGCCTTGATCATAGAAGGAGACACAAGAGGTCAGTGTGGAGAAAAAGCCTATGGTGCAGGCTTCAAAAGGGTTGATAGACTTAGAAGTTGGCAATAATTCAAGATCACAAATGAAGATTAATTAGGATGTAGAGAGCTTTAGGAACTTCAGTTCTCCCAGTTGAGCAAGGTCCTGATGAGAATACTGGCGTAGATATTTAATTTTACATTATTTTGATGTGCTTTTTTGTTGAGTGTTTAAGACTGTATTGGTGACCACCAGCTTCTTGTTATTGTTGACAGCTGTATCTCTGCAGGGGTTACTTTTAGAGGTTTTGGAGAGTTTTCAGAGCCCTTTGTTTTCAGTTTTTCTCTACCTGTTATCTGCTGAACAAAGGGCATTTTTCTGTGAAATAACCTAAAGCTCAAACTCTGGGCTCTCCATGGCCTCTGGGCAGGTATCAGATGCTTTTAGTGCTGCTCCATTGTCCTCTACCTTTGGACATGGCCAACCAGGAGGTGAAGTGACAATATCAGCTGTCAGTCCAGCCCTTGATGCCATGACTGTTGGAAACTCAGAAAGTCAGTTACATCAGCCTTGAAAAACAGATACTGGCTGTTAGTCTGATATATATAACGTCATGAGTGACCAGCTCACAGCCCAGGATAACTATGAATGCAGCCATATCAGATTTAGGGACATCCTTAACATATCGTGAGGCGGTTTCGAAACTATTTTGAGAAACTTGATTGTACTGTTCTCAAGCGAGAATTATGGAGATAACTTTGTGACACAATATCAAAAGATTAGATGCGTTTGATGAACAAATGTTGACTAAAACAGATATTAGAACACATTACTGCATGTGGGGAGGTCTAGAGCCTCTGCCTAGCTGATATCCCGATATACCCTGGGCCCAGATAAATGGAGGTAGTTCAGACTCCAGCCTGGAGGCCTTTTGAGCGCACTGAAAAGTCTCTCCAGACAGACTCTTCAGCTGGTCTCAGACTGTTCCAACAACCTCTACAAGGAACAGAACTAAGAAAGGAAAGCAAGAGGGCTGTTCCCCAAGCAGGCCACCAAAACGCCCGGAGGATAAGCCCAAAGCATGGAAAAGAAGCACTTACTAGAGCAAACTTTAGTATCACCCCATCCAAGAGTCAACAAACACCTCACAAGAGGGGGAAGATAGGAGGCGAGAGCAAGGAGGGTGGAATGATGGGAAATGCTATTTTCCAGCCATGTTGTACTGTTGAACTCTCAGCAGAACTGAGTACTTGCAAAGTTCCTGTACAAGAGCAGGCCTCCCCTTCCCTTTTTGGAGGGAGAGGGCTCATGAAGGATCAAAGCTCCTTAGAGATATATCAGCAGGTCATGGCCCTGGAGCTTGAGAGACGTTTTTATTAATGTCGTAGCCACTCTTCAGTTGCCTGTGTTCCTGTACTTAATCTCTCATCTACACTTACATAACTTTACTTGACTAATTGAGACAGACATAAACACACACAGACTCAGGTGAGGGGACGTGTAAAGCAGAGCCAAGAGTACATTACGTCAAAGGGGCTCTAGTCGGAGTGAAAAGGAGAAGGTGATACAAGGCTTGATATAGCTGAAATATATTTTATACATATATGAAAATGTCACGATGAAACCAGTTATTTTGTTGCCTTTCCCTTCAGATGCCTGGACACAGATCACCTACATGTGGAAAGCATGAGCCAATCTGTATAAATAGTAGTTCTCACCCCTGTTCTCGTTGGAGAATCCTGAAGAAGACAGTTAGGTGAACCTATTGTCTGACATGGAATAACTTCTGTGAGACTCAGATCATGTACCTTAAAGGCCTGTCTCCTGACACCATAAAATCACTTCCAACGTTGAGACTGAAAGGCATGAAAGGCGCCTGATGGAAAAGTCTGACAAGTCTCTAGTAATCTCTGTAGTGTGTAGGAGACTGTGGTACTTGCTGATTGCATTCTCTGAGACTCGGTAGAAGGCCCTTCACTCACAGCTTTAAGGACCTGGAGGGTTTTGACACTGATGAAGCTTGTTATTTGAAGAACTGACTTTGTGAAGTCTTAAAGCATTATGACCCTATGTGACTGCCGCGGAGCATCTTGGTTGAAGGCTTGAAGAATTTTTTGTAAATATATATATTTCCTGTTGTGGTTTCTTTTTTTTTGTTATCAACTAGACTACATCTGGGGTGAACTGAAACCCTAAAATGGCTAGGCATGCCTTCGAGAGAGTCTTTCCTTAACTGGATCCTTGGAAGCGGGAAGATCCAGTCCTAATCTAGTTCACTGAGGGGGGAGACGCACCTTTAACCCAGACCTTATAAGGTGGGAAGACCCATCTCTAATCTGGGCCACAACTCCTGTTTGCAGCCTGTACAAATAATGAAAGAAGGAAGGTTTCTCTTTGCCTGCTTTTTCCTACCCTTGCTACCATGTCCATTTCTTCTATGGCATTAGAGCCTACTTCTTTGGGATTCAGACATAGACTGAAGAGCAGCTAACATGACTAGCCTTACGGACTGAAAAATTGCTGCATTCTTGGACTTTTAGTACCTAGGTAACATTGGTGGGTCAGCTAGGCCCTGGCCTTTAAGTCATTCTAATAAATCGCCTTTCTATGTGGAAAGACTCATTCTGCATGTTCTGTTACCCTAGAATCCCTGAATGATACACCTGTCAAGTGTTTAAGACCATGTAGGTTCCACAAGTTAACCTCTTTTTGATGTGATCAGTGGAGGCTCATTTGTGATTTTTTTTTGAAGACTTAAGAGATCACCCTTGCCTCCATTAACTTTTCTCACTTACTAATTCTATCTGTGCAACCAGACACGGTGCCACACACCTGTAGTCCCAGTACTCTGGGAGGCAGAGACAGGCAGATCTCTGTGAGTTGGAGGCCAGCCTGGTCTACAAAGCAAGCCCAGGACAGCCAAGCCTATACAGAGAAACCCTGTCTCAGAACTCCAAAATAACAATAATAATAATAACACTCTCTGCTGGAATGAGTAAGGGCATTGCTGTATGTATGGTTTCCCTTGCATGCACTGAAGACATTTCCTTTTGTGATGACTCATTCTCTTGTCACAGAATGCATGTTGTTCATGTCTAGCCTCTGTAACCTCCATGATCTCTTTTATCAGGAGGACAGATGTCTTAGCAGAACTATGGGTGCTCCTGGCTTGTCTTCTTGTTCCTCTTCTACCTGGGACCTAGATGACCAGGGAGTAAGGGCCAAATTCATAACTGTAGTCTTCACCCTATGATCCTCACCCACATCAGCCTTCATGCGTGGGCTGTTGAAAGAATAAACACACCAGTCTTGAAGAACAGATTGTCCCTTCAAATGAACATTGAAACCTTGAATTAAAATGACTTGACTCTGTTAACAATTTTTTTTTACAATGAAAACATAAATAAATAGATAAATAAAATCAGTGAAAAACTACAGGCAATGATGTGGAGCAAGCGAGGTATTTGTTCTTTAACTTCTGCACTTTTTTTTTTTTTTTTT
Source organism: Psammomys obesus (assembly GCF_907164565.1). Classification (NCBI taxonomy): domain Eukaryota; kingdom Metazoa; phylum Chordata; class Mammalia; order Rodentia; family Muridae; genus Psammomys; species Psammomys obesus. Next base: position 21,616 of record NW_026595519.1, on the reverse strand, counting down.
GTGAGACAGGCTCCTACCATGTAGTTATGGTTAACTGGGAAATCTCTAAGTAGACCAGGCTGGTTTCAATCTCACAAGGATACTCCTGCCTTCGACTTCCAAGTACTGGGATTAAAGTCATAAGCCACCACTCCCGTCCCCACACCCTTTGAAGAGTAAACTTTCACACATTTGTTGTGGGGAGTCACAAGAGAACTGCTCAGACACGGTTGAAGCCACTAGAAAGTGTCCGTCAGCCAGTGAATACACTGGGTCTTTACCATCACAGTGTAGCACTGAGCCTTCCCCAGGGTGAGTATCAAACACAAAAACACATACCCTGTGTTGGCTCACGTCAGTAAACGAGAACAGTTAGCAAGAAGCCACACTACAGAGCTATAAAGCAAGGTTAGGACGTCCCCTTGCTATGAACTTCCATGGATTGGACCTTTGTGTCAGTTTGGGCAGATGGTGCTGTCTACTTCTTAAATTCCACAGCCTAAGTGGTTCTTCCACCACGGAGTCTGTTTTGTTAAAGTCTGGGGGCCTGCTAAGTTCCGGGTTCCTGGGACAAGGTTCTTGGGCCCTACTTTAATGTTGGGATATTTGTCATGATCTTTCTCTTATGTGCAGTAATCTTCATTCTAGGGTAAAATTCATTGAAAATCCTTTCTTAGCACAAAGCATTTTCTTTTTGTCACTAAGCCCCTCTCACACACACACACACACACACACACACACACACACACACACACCTCTGAACTTCTGTGTTTCTTTCTATAGTTACTAGTTACTTGTGTCTTACCTTTGTTTATAGAATTCTTTGCATGATTTAGTATTTTCACATAAAGTTACAAAGCTCTTGGCACAGACCACACTGATCACTCTTTGTTCTTTAATAACAGATGTGAGTTTACTAATACTTTATTATAAAGAACTTGCAAATAACTAGGCTTGGTGGGACACAAGCCTAATTTCAGATTAATTTGAAGATTAATTCAGATTAATTAATCTTCAGATTAATTTCAGATCCTGGGAGGTAGAGGCAGGCTGACTTCTGAGTTCACAGTCAGCATGATCTACCAAGCTAATTCCAGGAAAGCCAGGGCTACAGAGAGAGACTGTGTTTCCAAAATCTAAAAATTTTTTAAAATTAATTTTTAACAAACTTTTAAATTGAAAAAAATCACAAAGCAAAATTAATCAGACTCAAAGTCCACAAGCACTCTACCAGGAAACTCAAAAGATACATGATATTGTCTTAGTAAACTTCTCTCCAGTTGAAAATGGCCATTCTGATTCGGGGTTTTATCAGTTAATTCTTCTCACCCTGTAACAGGGCCTGGAGAGAGGACTCACCATTTAAGAGCCCTGGCTGCTCTTGCAGAGGATCAGGGTTCAATTAATTCCCAGCACCCACAGGGGACTCACTACCACCTGTAACTGCAGCTACAAAGGATCCTCCGGCTTTGGTGGGCACCTGTATTTAATGCAGGTGACACTGTTTGTATGAGATCTGTGTTAGGTAAAGGTTGTACAAGTTCAAATTTATAGTAACCAATTGTGACCTTTGTTAGTGTCTTATGAGTTGAAAGTAGAACAAAACTCACATAGTCTCTTCTTTTTCATATACTCAATTTAAACAAATCCCCTTTGGGGGCCTTTATCGTGTAAATATATATTACATAGCACAAAATTAAATCCAAAAATGGAAGACAAATATATTGCAACATCGTCTCAGCAAACAGCTGGACCTGAAGAGCAAATGTCACACAAGCAATTACTTGAAAACAATTGTGACAACTCTAGCAAGAAACTCAAAGGACAAAGGAGATGACTGTGTTTCATAGGTGTTTCTCTAGGAGGGGGAAACAGTCAAACTACAAAACTTAACCTAAACAAGGGAGGGGTCAGCTTTAACTTTGACAGTTTCCATGCCAGTGCCTGAGGAGAGAGCACTGGGCTGAGTCAAGGCAACAAACACTGGGTGTGACATTACACAGCTGCATGTAAACTGCATGTGGATAAGCTGGCAGACACGGGGGGGGGGGGGGGGGGGGGGGGGGGGGGGGGGGGGGGGG
>NW_026595519.1:0-19456 GCF_907164565.1 Psammomys obesus | reverse complement strand
GGGGGGGGGGGGGGGAGGAGGAGGAGGAGGAGGAGGAGGAGGAGGATCTTCCCTTTCCGGTACAGCATGGCATGGCTGCAGGCATGCTCTTATTCTTCCCCTTCCTCAATTTACACTGCTGGCCTGCTTCATAGGGTGATCACAGGGAGGGATCTGGACAGTGTGGGAAGGAAAGAGGACCTGGTCTCCCGGAGTGGAAAGCAGAGCCACGTGGACTGGAAACACCTTCAAGAATTTAGAGAAACAAATGAGAACACAGAATGGGGATGTGGAGACTGGTCAGATGTGGGAAGCAGAGGTCAGGACCTGCCTGAAAGCACAGCCCAGATTCCTGTTCCAAGGGCAGTCAGAGCAGTCAGCCCTGCAAGAGCTACTTGGGCTTTCTTTCCCTTGGCAGCTCAAGCCCACCCAGGGCTCTGGGGGTCTGAAGAAAGTAGCCATGGCTTGGGCTAGACTCAACAACCTCAGCATTGCACCCAGGCTCTGCGGCTCCACTCAGTTGTTCTCCTGGGCCTCCTGTGTGGATACCTGACAGGTGAGTTCCGTGACCTGACAGAGGACGCCTGGACACAGAAACCTGCAGTGAAGAGCCTGAGACCTGCTTTGCCACACTGGCTCAATTTAGTGCCCAGTCAGTCCCCAGTGGTGGCTCTCTACAACCTGCTACTGGGCAACTGGACTGTAAAGACAGTGCTCCCCCTTCCCCTCCAGATCACAGAGAGAAAAAGGGAGAAGAAAAGTTACTGCTGTGAAAAATAAAAATAAAAAATAAAGCAGAGGAAGGAAGTAGGCAGGAATGCAGGCTTGCTCCCTGGTCTACTCTGCAGTGAAACTGAAACAACTCAGTGAAGACCCTGGTTCCTTTGCCCTGGCGCTGTCTGCCCTCACTTGGCATCAATGGGCAAGGAAGGTTCAAGGTACCCAAGTCAATAACTGTGATGCAGCAAATGAAGAGAATAAAGGGCAACAGTTTCCTGACCCCTCCACAAAGGCAGGGACAGAAAAGGTGTCAAAATTCAACACACTTCCTGATAAAATTTATCAACAAACAAGGTCTGGGAAGAATGTTCTTAAACACCACACACACACACACACACACACACACACAGTCTTACACTACAAAACAGCTGGGGGCATACTTAACAGTGAGAAGTTGAAGCAGCACGATGCCCATTCTCAGGACTTGTGCTCAGTGCGGCACTAGAAGCCCTAGCTAATGGGACACCCCCCAGAGAAATTGAAAGAAAGAGGTTGAGGGCTCTCTATTTGTGAACAACATGACAGTAAACTTAGAAAACCAAAAACAGCCCAGCAAAGAAACGGAGTATAAAGTTGTATGATTAAAAAATCAGCGAGCCTTTGACCACTTCTGGTGGTGAGGTGGCCTTGCCAGGCCACAGAGGAAGAGAATGCAGGCAGTCCTGATGAGACCTGATAGGGTGGGGTCAGATGGAAGGGGTGAAAGGCTCTGCATCTCTGAGGAGTAGGGCACAGGGACAGGGGGGAAGAGGAACGGAGGGTGGGACCAGGAGGAGACTAGCTAGGGAGGGGGCTAGAATCAGGGTGTAAAGTGAACAAATTGTAAAAGATAAATTTAACTAAAAAACTTAAGATCAGCAAGCAAAAAGAATCAGTTTCATTTACATACATTAACAATACATGATGTGAAAACTAAATTAAGAGAACTGCTTCATTGTCAGTGACACCAAAAATATCAGCAAAGGGGTAAAAGATACGAGTATGGAGAACTGCAGAGCGATGAAAGAAACAGAAAAAGACACAAATAATTAAGTGCACATCGAGTGGTTGCTGACTATAAGAATTAGAGTTCTAATGTTCATACTAATCAAAATGGCTTACAGACACTATGTGATCGCTCTTAAAATCTCAATAGCTCTCCACAGAAAAAGAAGAAAAATACCCAAGTTCACACAGAAATATGAAAGTCTCCAGATAGTCAAAGTATTTTTACATTTTATGTTTATATATTTTATTGCGTATATATGTAAGTGTTTTGCTCATATGTATGTCTGTGTACCACAGTGTTGTGAATGGTTGTGAGCCACTACATGGGTCATGGAACCCGGGTCCTCTGCCAGAACAAGTGTTCCTAGTGGCTGAGCCATGTCTCCAGCAGCATTTAAAGTATTTTCATAATGAGCACAGCAGCATATATCATGTTCTTTGATTTTAAACTATAACGAAAGTTAGAGGAACCAAGACAGCATGATAAAACAAAACAAAACAAAACAAAAAACAAAAACAAACAAACAAAAAAAACACACTAAGAGATGGAAGAGAACAGGAAGTCCAGAAGCAAGCCTGCACACAGATTTTCAACAGAGATGCCAGGATTGAGCTTTGGGGGAAGGAAATCTCTTCAATAAACACTGTGGGGAAACTGGGCAGGAGCATGCAGAAGGCTAAGCCTGAACCTCATCATTCACATCACTCAAAGGGACTGAAGATTTAACTGTAAAATGCAACATTGTAAAACAGCTGTAAAAACTAAAAAGGAAATGTTTTCCTATATATCTTTGTAATGACATTTGAAACAATATAAAATTCACAGATTATAACAGCAACAATGAAAACACCAAATTATAAAGGCAGAGGGAGAAAAATACTAATAGGGGCAGGGTATAGTGCTTCATGACATTGACCTCAGCACCCCAGAGGCAGAGGCAGGCAGATGTCTATGAGTTTGAGGCCAGCCTCATCTGCATGGTGTAGGAGTGACTGAAAAGGCTCCTTTGTCCTGGAGCTCCAGATGCTCTTGTTTGTCACTGTGATGAAACCTATTGAGACAGATAATGAGGGTCTGGATCTAGTAACAAAGGAGACTGCAAACACTGGGCATCAAGAAAGTGTTCCTGTGAGAAGAATGAGAACTACCATCTTAAGTATGTGCTTAGAAAGACCTCTTCAGAAAGATTAATCTGGGTCTGTGTTGCTGCTCAGTAGGTAAGAGCAGTGGCTGGTCTTCGATGGGAGTAGGGGTCAAATCCAGACCACACATGGTGGCCCAAGCCGTCTGTCACTCCAATCCTGATGTATTCTTGTATCCTCCACAGACACTGCACACACGTGAACACATTAATGCCGTCAAAACCACATGGAAATAAATGACTAAATAAATATGTGTTTAAAATAGTAATATTGCTCTGCTAGGAAAAATGAGGTGGCAGGTGCTCCTTAGGGAGGGGAAGGAGGACAATACAAAAGGGGAGAGGACAGTAAAGAAGAACAGCAGGATAAAATTGAGTCTCCTGGGAAAACAGAAAAAGGGGTCTCTTTAAAAAGGAGAGATGGAGGCAAACAGAAAAAAGGAAGGAGGGAAAACAATTGTATGAATGGCTGAAAAAACAGCCAAGAATCATACAATTAAGTATTTCAAAAAATGAACAAGCAAACAAATAAATTATAAGACATGTAATTCAGTATATAAATGCACATACAGAGTTTTAATGAACGTGTCTCGTCAGGGCTGATAGCACTCTTTCCAAGCTACTACCTAAAACAGTCCCCGGACTGCATAGGAGGAGCCTGCCTTACATTGTTGGTCAGGGCTGTCTAAAAGACTCCTGAGGCCCAAGCCTATTGCTGTTGTCCTCGGTGACCCTACAGAGGCAGAAGGAAAGTCTCTACTGCTGAAGACACCATACACTTTAGACAGAGGGCACAGAAGCCCCTGAGCTGGACCTGACCTGAAGCCTCCTCCCTTAGAATTTTATGGTAACAAAGGTAACATAAAAGCTTCTAAAGAGTGAAGCCACCAAGACACCTACCCAGCTACAACTCCTATGAACCACAATATGAGCAGCACAGCACGAGAACCCTGGGGGTGCAGTAGTGGAACAAATACCTTGGTGGTGACCAGCAGCTCTCTGCTTGATCTTGAGCCTTGCTCAGCATGAGGGATACCATGCCTGGTACTGGAAACCTAGCAAACTCATCAGGGCTGGTGAAATCATGGTTATTGGAGGAAAATCTACAATCACTAACTACCTTAGGAAAATGGCATAATCCCTAACAACAAACAACAAACATTTGTCTTCATACCCAAAGGTAACTAGTCTTCAGCTCTCATCAACAAAAGTCCTCTTTACAACAGAGACCACTACAGAAAACTACAACCAATCAAATGCAGAGCTGTCGAGTCCAGTCCCAGTGGAGACATCTACACAATATTCTACAACTACTGCTTAGAGAGCACTGCAGACCATGGCTGGGAAGACTGTAAGGGCCCGAGGATCAGGGGCTTTGCCATGAGTAACATCAGAAGCTACACCAATGAAGACTCCCAGACCAGACTGCCTAAACGTGAGCTGACAAGGAGGACATTTGCCGAGACTTCCAGAATAAAAATAAAAGTCCAGCTGGAAGGTGAGACAAGGGAAGAAGAAATGCTAGCTGCAGGCATGGAAATAGTGACCAAGGTAAAGTAAGAATGAAACTTAGCTCAGCCCAATTCGCCTGTAACCAGTGCTAGTCTAGGACTTCAAGGGTCTTCCCAGATCATTTTACTTTAGCCATGTTTAAGCACAGCATAATTTTGGCAAAAATATTTAGAGAACAGTTAATTCAATCCCAGTGTACAACAATTTAAGACACATTTACATTGAGATTCTTTACAAAGAACATCTGTTTTCTTTCACAAAAATGGGTACTGTGGGCTCAGAGATAGCCCGCAAGATTTAGTGTCAGGGAATTTGACTGAGGAAAACATAATGCCTGTGGGTGTCAGGATTATTCTGGCCCTAAGATAACACATAAGTCACTTAGGCAAGTGACAACACTCTTACAAACAGGTTTTATGGTCTAAAAGCAAGGCTCAGGGAGACAAGAAGATGGCAGCAACAGGAGAACACTGTGTCTGAGGAGTAGGACAACATTTCCCGAACAGCGACCAAGAGGCTGAACTCTGGGCCCTAAAACAACAGTGATCGTGTTTCCCAGGTGAGAGGAAACCCCACGGAGTGGGAATCAGTCAGGTCCACTCTCAGGTCCCCCAGCCAGAACCCGGAAGAGGTCCCGGGTCATACAGTCACTAGGTGCCCAGACCAGAGCCACACGTCTGCTTATCCTGATCACCTTCCCAGGCTGATTGGTGGGCACAAAAAACACCAGAGACTGGGAGTCCCAGTCGAGAGAGAATCCACAGGGAAGGAAGAAAACGATACTGACTTGGGTCACCCAGTCTTTCCCTGGAAAAAGTCTCGCAGACTGGCGTGTACGAGGCACCATCACTGAACTGGGATTCAGCCACAGGTAGAGACAGCTGCTGCCAGCCAGCTCTCCAGCTATGTGCCCCAGGGCAACAGAGACTGGGAGTCACTATAGGGAGAAATCCTCACAGGGAATGAAGCAAAGGGGACAAACTTAGGCCCCCCAGTATATCCCTGGAATAGGTCCTGCAGACTGGCCCAACCCAGGGACCTGCTGTGCACCAGATAGCCTGCTGTTACCAGGAGAGCGGTACCCACCCGCCACACATACTGTTTGGGTACTGGGACATAGAGCCTCAACCTCAGACCTACAAAAGCCCGGAATCCCCGAGATCAACCCCCAGATACTGCTCCAAGGGACAACCAGTTATCCCTAACAAAACCGACCAAACCATGGGACACACAGGTTACAGCAGCAGATCACTAATTCTACAACAAGAAACCCAGAAGCAGGGCAGCTGTCTTCAGGACTTCCCCAGGCGAGAGGAGAACCCTCTCGACTAACAAGGACCACAGTTACCACTCAGGTCTCTATCCCTGAGGTGAGCAGCGGCAACTCCTGAAACACACCAGCCATCCTGTGACTATACCCAAAAAGATGAGAAGGTGTCCTTCAGGAAAAACCATCTTCCTGCCAAGGGGATTCTCTCCACCACAGGATCCCAGGAACCACCAGAAACTAACCCCAAACACCTAAGATAGCCCAATGGGTGCCAGTGTAAAAGCTCAACCAACAAAAGACAGAGCAATATGGCATCTCCAGAACCCAGTTATCCAGGGGCAAGTAGCCCTGGACACCCCAGCATAACTGAAATCTAAGAAGATGACCTAACAACTATGCTCATAAAGAGGAAACAAATAAAATACGGAAAGACCTAGAGGAAGATAAATTCAAACAGATTATGGCCATCCATAAAGAAATAGAGGAAGTTGCAGCCAAACAATTTGTGGCCTTTAGAGAGGAAATGCTTAAATCACTGAATGAAATAAAAGAAACAGAGGATTGTTCAAACAGCTGAAAGAATTGATGGAAAAACAGGAAAATACAGTTAAACAGGTGAAGGAAATCAACAAAACAGCTCAAGATCTGAAGATAGAATTGTAAAAATTAATGAAAACACAAATGGAGGAAATTGTAGAGAGAAAGAACTCAGGGAAGAAAACAGGAACTACAGAGGTTAGCATAACCAATAGACTACAAGAGATGGAAGAAAGAATCTCAGGTGTGGAAGATACAATGGAAGAAATAGATGTATCTGTCAAAGAAAATGTTAAATCTAAAAAATTCCTGACACAGACCATCCAAGAAATTCAAGACAACATAAAAAGACAAAACCTAAGAATAATAGGAATAGAGGAAAAAGAAGATTCCCTGCTCCAAGGTCCAGAAAATATTTTCAAAAAAATCATTGAAGAAAATTTCCCCAACTTAAAGGAGAAGCCAATAAGAATACAAGAGGCCTACAGAACACCCAATAAATTAGACCAGAAAAGAAAATCCTCCTGCCACATAATAATCAAAACAGTAAGTTTATAGAACAAAGAAAAAAATACTAAAAGCTACAAGGGAAAAAGGCCAAGTAATATATAAGGGGAAACCCATTAGAATCACACCTGAATTTTCAACAGACACTATGAAAGCTAGAAGGGCCTGGATGGATATCATGCAGACCCTAAGAGAACACAGATGTCAGCCCAGGCTACTATACCCTGCAAAACTCTCAGACTTCATAGATGGAGAAAACAAGGTATTCAATGACAAAAACAAATTTCAACAATACCAACACACAAATCCAGCGTTACAGAAGACACTAAACAGGAAAATACAACCCAAGAACACTAGCTACTTTCAAGAAAACACAGGAAATAATTAACCTCACTACAGTAAAACAAAAAGCAACCAAGCACCCAAACTTATGACCGCAACCAACATCAAAATCAAAGGATCTATCAGCTACTGGTCATTAATCTCTCTCAACATCAATGGACTCAACTCTCCAATAAAAAGACACAGACTAACAGAATGGATGCCTAAACAAAACCCAGCAATCTGTTGCATACAAGAAACACACCTAAGTCACAAAGATAGACATTACCTGAGGATAAAGGGTTGGAAGACTGCTTTCCAAGCAAATGGACCCAAGAAGCAAGCAGGAGTAGCCATTCTAATATCTGATAAAATAGACTTTCAACCAAAATTAATAAAAAGAGAAGGGGAAAGACACTTCATACTCATCAAGGGAAAATTCCACCAGGAAGACATCACAATCCTGAACATCTATGCCCCAAATACAAGGGCACCCACATTTGTAAAAAAACATTGATAAAATTTAAACCACATATAGATCCCCAAACATTAATAGTGGGAGACTTCAACACCCTACTCTCAACAAAGGACCGGTCGAGAAAACAGAAATTAAACAAAGAAACAATAACTCTGATAGAGGTCATGAATCAAATGGACCTCACGGACATCTACAGAACCTTACACCGAAACACAAAAGAATTTACCTTCTTCTCAGCACCCCATGGAACCTTCTCCAAAATAGACCATATAGTTGGTCACAAAGCAAGACTCAACAGGTACAAGAAGATTGAAATAATCCTTTGTATGCTATTTGATCACCATGGACTAAAGCTGGACCTCAATGACAAAAATATCAAAAGGCCTACACACACATGGAAACTGAACAACTTGCTACTAAATGACAGCTGGGTCAGAGAAGAAATAAAAAAAGAAATTAAAGACTTCCTAGAACTCAATGAAAATGAAGGCACAACATACCAAACTTGTGGGACACAATGAAAGCAGTGCTAAGAGGAAAGTTCATAGCACTAAGTGCCTTCAAGAAGAAATTCAAAACATCTCATGCGAGCAACTTAATGGCTCACTTAAAAGACCTAGAAAAAAAGAAGGAGAGCAGTAGACGGCTGGAGATAATCAAAATCAGGGCTGAAATCAATCCATTAGAAACAAATAAAATAATTCAAAGAATCAATGAAACCAAGAGCTGGTTCTTTGAGAAAATCAACAAGATAGACAAACCCTTAGCCAAGCTAACTAAAAGGCAGAGAGACACCATCCAAATCAACAAAATCAGAAATGAAAGGGGGGACATAACTATAGCCACTGAGGAAATCCAAACACTCATTAGGACTTACTTCAAAAGTCTATATGCCACAAAATTTGAAAATCTAAATGAAATGGGCAATTTTCTTGATCAATTCGACTTACCAAAGCTGAATCAGGACCAGGTAAATCAACTATATAGTCCTATATCCCCTAAGGAAATAGAAATGGTCATTGAAAGTCTCCCATCCAAAAAAAAAAGCCCAGGACCAGATGGTTTCAGCACAGAATTCTACCAGATCTTCAAAGAAGACTTAACTCCACTTCTCTTCAAACTATTCCACAAAATAGAAACAGAAGGAACATTACCAAACTCATTCTAATAAGCCACAGTCACCTTGGTACCTAAACCTGACAAAGACCCAACAAAGAAAGAGAATTTCAGGTCAATCTCCCCTATGAACATTGATGCAAAAATACTCAACAAAATACTTGCAAACTGAATAAAAGAACACATCAAAGATATCATCCACTATGACCAAGTAGGCTTCATTCCAGGCATGCAGGGGTGATTCAATATATGGAAATCCATCAATGTGATCCACCATATTAACAAAATGAAAGAAAAAAAACACATGATAATCTCCCTAGATGCTGAAAAAGCCTTTGACAAAATTCAACATCCATTCATGTTTAAAGTATTGGAGAGATCAGGGATACAAGGTACATATCTAAACATAATAAAGGCGATATACAGCAAACCTATAGCCAACATCAAACTGAACAGAGAGAAGCTTAAAGCAATCCCACTGAAATCAGGGACAAGACAAGGCTGCCCAGTCTCTCCATATCTCTTCAACATAGTTCTGGAAGTCTTTGCTAGAGAAATAAGACACTTGAAGGAGATCAAGGGGTTACAAATTGGAAAGAAAGAAGTCAAATTATCACTATTTGCAGATGATATGATAGAATATGTGAGTGATCCCAAAAACTCTACCAGGGAACTCCTACAGCTGATAAACACCTTCACACCTTCAGCAAAGTGTCTGGATACAAAATTAACTCAAAAAAAAATCAGTAGCCCTCCTGTATACAAAAGACAAAAGGGCTGAGAAAGAAATTAGGGAAACAACACCCTTCACTATAGCCACAAATGACATATAGTACCTTGGTGTAACCCTAACCAAGCAAGTCAAAGACTTGTATGAAAAAAAACTCAAGGGACAACACATGCTGGAGAGGTTGTGGAGAAAGGGGAACCCTCCTCCACTGCTGGTGGGAATGTAAACTGGTACAACCACTCTGGAAATCAATCTAGCGCTTTCTCAGACAACTAGGAATAGCACTTCCTCAAGATCCAGCCATACCACTCCTAGGCATATACCCAAAAGAGGCGCAAGTACACAAAAAGGACATTTGCTCAACCATGTTTGTAGCAGCTTTATTTGTAATAGCCAGAAGCTGGAAACAACCCAGATGCCCCTCAACTGAAGAATGGATGCAGAAACTGTGGTACATCTATACAATGGAGTATTACTCAGCAATGAAAAATAAGGAAATCATGAAATTTGCAGGTAAATGGTGGGACCTGGAAAGGATCGTCCTGAGTGAGTTGTCCCAGAAGCAGAAAGACACACAGGGTATATACTCACTCATAAAATGTATAAAATAGAATAAACCTACTAAAACCTGTACACCTAAAGATACTAATCAAGAGAGAGGACCCTGACTAAAATGCTCAATCCCCATCCCGAAAGGCAAAGAGAATAGACATCAGAAGAAGAAAACAAGAAACAACCTCGGAACCTGCCTCAGAGGGCCTCTGAAAGGCTCTGCTCTGCAGACTATCAAAGCAGATGCTGAGACTTATGGCCAACTGTTGGGCTACGTGCAGGGAATTTTATGTAAGAAGTAGGAAATAGTAAGAGCTGGAGAGGACAGGAACCCCACAAAGAGAGCAACAGAACCAGAAAATTTGAACACAGGGGTCTTCCCAGAGACTCATACTCCAACCAAGTACCAGGTATGGAGATAACCTAGAACCCCTGCACAGATGGCCCATGACGACTTAGTGTCCAAGTGGGTTACATAGTAATGGGAAGAGGGACTGCCTCTGACATAATCTGATTGGCCTGCTCTTTGATCACCTCCCCCTGAGGGGAGAGCAGCCTTACCAGGCCACAGAAGATGACAATGCAGCCATTCCTGATGTGATCTGATAGACTAAGATCAGGAGGAAGGAGAGGAGGACCTGCCCTATCAGTGGACTTAGGGAGGAGCATGCATGAAGAAGGGAGAGGGAGGATGGGACTGTAAGGGGAGGAGGGAGAGCCTTATGGGGGGATACAAAGTGCATAAACTGTAATTAATAAAAATAAATAAATTTAAGAAAAAGCAATGCTTAAGGTTTAGGGCAAAGTGTCTGGGGTGAGTAAAAACATGAATTCTGGAAGACACAGACAGGGCCTTATCTCATCAGACAGCAAAGGAAATCACCAGCTTTTAAAACGACATGATCCTGGCATTCCAGGAAGAGCAGCTGAGCCTCTCATGCCATTGTAGAGGAGTGTTGTGTGTTCAACTTTCTGGCTCCTCCGGTGCTTATATGTGTGCACAGGCCTTCTTCCACTCTTTAGGATCTCAGGGTGGCTAATGCTCTCCTGGATACCACTGAAGCCCTCAAACCTCTGCAGAAAGCAAAACTAGAGTCCCTGAAGCCAATTACCACAGCCACAGGAGGTGATCCTCCACCAGACCCCTGGGCTGCTCTGTTCCAGACTGTCTTCCCAGCATGCTCTGAGAATTCCCCATCTCCTACAACCTTCTCTGGACTTCACCTGCAGATCACACCAGCTGCCCCCGGGGACAAGGAGCAACACCACGGAAGTTCCCTCTTCATTTCTTTATTTATTGTCCTCCCCCCACCCCGCTTTTTTCCTCAGTGTATAATCCAAGTTGGCTCCCAGCATGCACCTGTCCCCTTTATCAGCCTTCTAAGAGCTGAGATTATGGGCATAAGTCACCACAGAGCTTCACTTTGCAGTTCATACACTGACCCAGCCCCCAGCTCACCGTCCCTACTTCCCCTCCTCCTACCTTTCTGCCCAGGAAGGTGCTTTAACAACACACTAACACCTGACATCACGTGCCCCTGCCTGTGGACATACTCTAGGAAATCCACCCGTTCTCATCCGTAGAACCACAGCAGGGCCATCGGGCAAATTTTAAAGCACACGGGATGATGCCAGTGGTGCTGAGTAGTAAGATTCTGCCCTCGTCTCCCAGCCACCAAGTCTACCTCCTGGGAACAGTAGCAGATCATGGTGCTCATTTACACAGCCTTTGCATGGTTTTTCTTTTAGGCCACATGACAGCATTTCCAACTAGACAAGCCGCCCCCTCCCGCACCCCCCAAGGGCTCTGCATCAGATGCTCTGTCCCACTTTCAGTGTGAACGCTGCTGCAGAGGCAGCAGGAGAGCAGGTTTGGCCCCTGGAGTGCAGTCTTCTGACCACAGAGTAGGTAAGATCCCATATCCAGGTATTGGTGACCATTCCCTGGGGCACTTTCTCCAAGGGATGCCAAAGCTGTGTGTGAAGCAGTCAGGAATGGGTCCTGTGCTGCCTGTGGCTTCTGGGTCAGTTAGAGATGCTAGGAGGGGGTCCTTGTATTTGTGGACCATCATTCTCTGAAGTCCCAAGAAATGAGGGAGACTCCTGAAGTAAGAGATGCGTGCTAAGGAGAGATGTAAGCCCCTTCCCTTTCTAGATTAAGATTTCCCGTATCATCTGTGGAAAGGAGTCCTCTGTGAAGCAAGGGTCCATGTCTCTCCCTGCTATGTAGCTCTCAACACACAGGGACTTGTGATGTCCCTGCAGCAATGTGTCTCACTTCAGCATATCAGGTCTGACTGTGACTGTCCACTTTGTAACCTGGAGGGAAGGAGCTCACCTCATGGTGTCTCCCTGAAGCCTGATGCACCTTCTGAGAGCCCAGGACCAGAGGCCACTCTCTCCCACAGCCCAGTACCATGCCTGGGGCCACTTTGAAAGAGAATGCATTTTCCCTGCTGCAGGTAGCCAGACTAGATTGTCCAATTAGGAACTGCCTTGAACACACAGCCATTTCCTAGAACTGATGCCTCAGGCTGTCGATTCTCCCAAGTCATAGGGCCCTAGAGCAGGTCCTCTTCAGGGATGGATTATCTCTGGATGCTTTCAAGCTACAAGAACATCAGTCAGCAGTACCTGAGACTGTCTGGCTGCAAACCCTTTGCTATTTCCACACCAGCCATTCAAGTGGCTTCTAGGGTCATACCCTTGGTGTTAGGGCAGAAGCAAAGTGATTCCAAGAGAGAATCTCCGCACCTGCTGCAGGTCAGAGGGTCCCTGCTGGTAGGGACCTCATCTGTCTGCCAAGAAAGGCAGTCTGAGAATTGGTTTAGTTCTTGACACTGGACACAGGAGCCTTTTCCTTTCACGAGACAGAAAATTTCCAGCCTCCTCGTTCTGTGTTGGTGTTCATTTATTAATGTCCCCCATGACTGAGCTAACTTCCCATCTGCTTTGGGGCTTTGCCGGATTAGGTTGAAGTCTGACATCTCTGCATAGCCATTTATTTGCACCTGATCTATGATGGTGGACTCCTTGTTCTCAGTGAAACTTTAAACCCTGCCCCTCATCTGGGTGACCACTGGTCCTGTAAGGAGAGTCACATAGCCCTATGGGAAGATGACAGGCCAGACCCTTTCAGATCCAGAAAGCATCTAGGAATTCCTTGAAATACCCCACCCTGCTAAGGAGATCTTAGTCTTAAGCAGTGACCTTCAACCAGAATTGGAGATTTTCCCCTTACTGTACTGTATTTTCTTTCTTGTGATAAGACCATGCTACCATGCATAGAAACTGAGGCATTACATGTAAAGCAAGCGAATCAAACAGCTTCACCCTTGAAACCCTTCCTCTGTCCTGGGTTTATATAGCCCCTGGTTTCCCATGAATATAGGTGCATACTTTCTCACTGCAAGACCCTGTGAGACCCCTTTATTCTCAGGGAAGAACAGCATCTGGGCACCCAAACTGTGCTGCTAATTAGGCAGCTGTCATCCCGAGTGGGCCCCAGCGTCTGGAAAGCCAGGGCTTGACTGCCAGCAAGTCTGCCCCATGCTGCTGGAGGTCATTCTGCCCTTGCCAGGCGTGTCAGCATCAGGCAACTGCAGAAACCTGCCCCGTGGCCTTTAGATCAGTGCTGACCTCTGACAGAACACCTGCCTTAGGCCCTCTGAGCCTGCAGCTCTCCAGGCCTGCCCTCTGCCTGCTGGGCCCCAGCCTCACCAGGCCTGTGTCTTAGCTGTAAGCCCACCAGGCAAGGGCTGTGGCCAGCATCTCTGCTATGTGGACCTTATCCAAGAGCAGTAACACTTCCAGATGGCCATAGGCTTTGGAACTCCCGAGTTTCCATTGCCACTGGCAATATCATTGTAAAAGGGCTAAATTGTAACACTCTCTGTGAAAAACCTTTTCCACACCCCAGCTTAGGACCTGGGCCTCATCCCAAAGCACTCTAGGTGTCTCTGAGAGAATTGAAACCCATTCTTCTTACAGAAGCCAAGTTCCAGGCCACCCCTCCCACCCCCCACCCCCCTGAATCCAAGCCCCGCCAAAAGGAGGACAATGTGCCTTTACAAGCTCTGTGTTTCAGTGGTCATGTGACCCATCTGGGGGTCCCATCCAAGGCTGCATACACCTGACTAGTAATGCAGATCACTGGAGTCCCCATGACATCGCTCCTGACCACTTGACCTGGCATCTGTTTTCATGGGATTTTCTGTGCCACATTACTTGGGTCCCAGTTTAGGAATCCAGTTTCTTACCACCATTCCCACGCCTCAGCCCTCAGCATCAGTGACTTGACAACAATGTTGCTCTTCTCCTTGGCTCCTGGTCATGCTGGGTTAACAGGAATCGCGTCAGAAACCCCCAAGCGGGGGGGGGGGGGGGCAGACATTTCTCTGCACTTCTTTGCCTTTCAGCCATTCTGGCACCTACTCTCATTTGGACCTTTTGCTTCCTACGCCTTTTCTACCCGCTGAGAAGCTGTGATTCTCGTTTTCGCATGGTGTGGGCCATCCTCTGATGAAGGTCCAGGAAGTCTTACAGGGAACATCTCCGGGGCATCTGTCAATGTATTCAATCCTATGGCCTGAAACAGTGGGCACATCTCAATAGACTGTCTACACACGGCTGCTCTTTCATCCTCTCCCTGATCCACTGAGACCCAGCAGCCTCACACACCGAACTGTTTCCACACAGTCCACATGTAGGACAACTTCTGGAAATTCTCCAGATAGATGGATCCAAACAGGCCATCCGGAAGCTTCTCTGCCTTACCAGACAGAGCCTACTCCTAGCAAGGTCGTGTTGTAACAGGAAAGAGAATTGTCTTGGTGCAGAGCAGGAGTTGGCCACGCCTTGGCTGCATCTTCAAGCAGGAAGTGACTAAACTCTATTAGTGCAGTAAAAACTTAGGCAGGGTTTGTTTTTTGGTTTGTTATTTTATTTTATTTTTTTTTAGCCAAACTGGCAGAAGGACTTTCTCAGTGTCACAGACAGAGGCCGTCTCTGAGTCCCTTGCTCCACCCCAACCACCTGTTTTCTTCCTCAATGTTGTTTCTCTTTGCTACACGTTTGCTGTTGCTGAGTCAGGGTCCGGCACTGTCCACCGCCAGCTGTGCAGAGATTGTTCCTTACATGACATCAGTAGGGACTGCAGGAGCTGGCTTGAGGACTTCAGTTCATACTAGACACAAATCTGGAGAGCTGACAGGTACTAATTGTGAAGAGAATGAGGAAGGGGTAGCTCTGTGAATGTCAAGTGTGTGTTCATGAGTGTGCAGTGTGTTCATGTGTCTGCACGTGTCTCTGTGTATGTCTGTGCCTGTACTGTGTATTTTGTTTGTATCTGTATGTGTGTGACTGATCCTTCCACCATGAGTCTTTGTGGCTTAACGACCTTCTCCCCATCGTTCCTTTTCTTTCCCTCCTGCCTCACGCATAGTGTTCCATTGTTCGTTCCGAGTGGGTCTCACTGCCCCGCTCTGAGCGTCCTTTTATTTCCTGGCTTTTTCCTCACTCTAGAGTCACTGTTCTTTTTATCCCACCTGCTCTCTTCCTGGAAATTCTTTGAAACCCCCTCATATGTCATTTCCTGAAACCCTTCCCTGCCACCATGCTCCCAGGTCACTTCCTCTTCCACCAGCAGAGAAGATAAGGTTATATCAATAGCCTGGTCTCCGGTGCTGAATTACCTGAGGCCCAAGAGCTGCGATCAGTGAGATTTTTGGTCTAGTCGACCTACGTTGTCCTTTTACCCCCTCCAACCACTTCCCCAGGCATGGCTCAGCCTTCATCCATCACCATCAAACCCAACCCAGTGCCCTGCTGATAATCGACATTTGTATACTTCTGCTTGACACCCAAGGAGGGTCCTTCCCAATGGCTTGTTCTGAGGGTAGTATTTGGAGAGTTTCAGGGTCAGATGGATGTGGACTGAGGAGGCAACAGTGAATGCCTGGAGGGCTCCAGGTGTCGTCACCCACACATCTTACCTGGAAATGAGATCAGAGAATCATACTTCAGGTCACCTGCTAGCAGTGCCCTGGGCATGCTCAGCCTTCATACAGGAGAAAGGCTTCACTAACCACTAGGAAAGGAAGGGCTCACAGCATGTGCCTAAATCAGCAGGTTCCTAATTAGAGGGGTCCTATGATGCACAAAGTAGAGACAGCAAGATCAGAAAAGAGAAAATAACCATTTGGTTGGCCCAGGCATGAGAGCTCTACTTAATGTGTAGAGCTCAGAAGAATCCTTCTCATAGACAAAAACGAGAGATGCCAATGTCATATCACAGGGCAATGGACTCAGAAGCCTGTTCCTGACCTAACGCTGAAGCCGTATTCGCAGTACAGATGGCTTCAGTCATAGCCATTTAGGTGACAATCATAGAGGAGGATCTTCACAGGATGACGTTAGAGCAGGACAGATGTCTGGGGACCCTAGAGAATCGAGCTCAGTCATATAGCAATGCCCATGGCATCCAGCCTCCTGCAGACCTACATTCACAGCTATTATAGCATCCCCTGAACAGAACAGTCTTGTCGCTGGAGGCAGATAGGACTGAGCTGCTAACTGAATCTACTGTGCCCAGCTGCACTGACCAAGAAAGAACAAGGTGGGGTACCCACAGCTGTGAACCCCACTCACAAATGTTGAGAGGCTGAGAAAGAAGCTGGAAGAAAGACAGATGTCTGGAGCCCCACACAACGGCCGGGGGCCCAGGACCAAGGCCCCCAGTGCACAAGCTCCCCCTAGATCCTTTAACTCAGGCCCTTCTTCAGGGAGCAGAGCTTGTCAGTTACATTGTTCTGAACTTCCATGCTCTGCAGCAGGCCAGGGCTGACCATGGGACACGGGAAAGGAGGGAGGAAGACAGGAGATGCTCCAGGATGTAGAGTGCAGGAGTGATGGGAAACGATGACCCCCAGGGAGGGCGGCTGGGGTGGTGATGACTGTCCAGGTCACCCAGGAGAACTGACCCAGGCTGTCCCCAGAACATTCAAACAACATGTTTCCTTTCTGTAGGCTGAAAATGCTCCAGAGAAAGCAGTGAGACTTCATCTGGTGCAGCAAGGCTCCCTTTTTGTCAGCCTCCTTCTTATCGCTGTCGTTTATCTCCTGGACTTTTCATTCTGGACAGATCCAGAATGGACTGTGAACATTTCATGTTCTTCTTTCCTTTCTGTGGTCAGAGCTTTAGCCCTGTCTTAACTCCATGCACTGTAACTCTAGGTGTTAACTAGTGGGATTTTTCTCCTCACAGAGAACCGGGTTACATAAAAAACCAAGCAAGTGGTGAGTAGGAAGCAGCAACCCTCCCTGAGGGTATTTGACTGGGAGTGAGGTGTATTAAGAATGCTTACTCCACTGTCTTTCCATGATGCCTCCTGGGAGGGAGCTGTGTCAAGATGAAGCTTACCTTCACCTCCCAGCCACAGGCTGTCAGAAACTCACTGACCTGGGGATGAACACAATTCTGTACTTTCTAGAAGCTCCGGGCACAGAAGTAGCTCCAGCTCTGGGTGAGGAGTGGGAGGGTTTTGTATGGCAATCGATGCTGGTAATGACAAACAAGGTTTCCCATCAGCAGGACATTTTGACCCAGTGCAGGGTGCATCTGCTGTTGAGTAAGGGGCATTCGAGTTTTAGAACAAGCAGAACTGAAGAGAGAAACCACAGTCCGTGCGTGGATGCACTGAAGATGCCAACATGAGTGACCTTAACTCGGTTAGTGTAAAGGAAAATAGGCAAAGAAGGATATTCCTGGACTCACAGATCCTACTGTGCCTCAGAAGAGCTAGGAGAACCTCCAAGATTTTCATTCTCTCTAAAAATGATGTCCTCCAATAGGCTGTAAGAAAGCCCTTCACAAAGAAGGTAAGAAGCCCAGGACCAAAGCACCCAAGATTCAGCACGCTCTGCACCTCAAACATGGAACAAACAATGCACTAAGAAACATAAGGAAGCTTCGCAATATGCTAATATTCTCTTGTGATCAAGAGAAAAAAGGAAGCCATAGAAACATGCTAGGAACTGATTGCTAAGAGACATAGGCTGTCCTCATTGAGAGCCTCTACTTCTGAGTCCGGTCAAAAATGAGTCTTGAAGAGTAACAATTAAATGATCAGACTTCAATCTCAAAAAAGTTACTTTTGTAATTGATATTTGATACATCACCTCTATGTGAGACATACAGAATGTCCATCTATTATTTTCATATCCACCTTCATCTCCTACTTATATTCTCTCTGCCACCTCCTAGGCCTCTCTGTGTTCCCTGGGTTTTCCCCACACTTACTCCTCCTGAAATAACTATATTTAACCTTTAGAAGCTGGGATCCACAAATGATAGAAAATATGCATTATTTGTCTAAACTTGTTTTATCCCATTTAATACAATATTTGTCAGTTCTACCTATTTCCATCCAAATTACATTTCTCCTTATGGGTGAATAAGCTTCCACTGTGTTAATGTACCACCTTTTCATCTTTTGATGAGCAGCTCATTACATCCGACTGTGATTAAAATAGCTCCAGTAAACATGGCCATGCAAGTGTATCTCTGTAATAGGATGTAGAGTTCTTTGGCTCTACGTCCACGAGTTTTGGGTTAGCTGGACCATATGGGAACCTTTTGAGATGCCTCCACATCGATTTCATCTTGGCTGCACCAGGTGACACTCCAACCAGCAGTGTGTATGGCTTCCTCTATCAACACATCCCTGCCAGCAGTCATTTATTTGGGGCGATCGGTTTTTAATTATCTTATTATTTTCCATTTTTGTTTGTATGTGTGCTTTGCCTCTGTGTATTCTACATACCGCATTCACGCGATGCCCTCAGAGGCCAGCAGAGAACATGGGATTCGCTTGACTGGAGCACAGGTGGTCACAAGCTGCCTTGTTGGGTTCCAACCCTGCGATTCTGGAAGAGCAGCCAGTGCTCTTAATCCCGGAACCAGCACTTCAGCCCTCATCCATCCGGGGACAGCCCTCCTGACTAGTGTCAAAGTGGATTGATTTTGCATTTTTCTTACTGCAAAGGATGTTAAATCCTGTTTAAAAATTAATTGATCATTTGCACTTTTTTCCTCTGTGTGTTTGTGTGTGTGTGTATGTGTGCGGGGTCTATGTGTGTGTGCGTCATGTATGTTTGTATAAACTGTTTATGTATGTGTATGTGTCTGTGCATGTGTGGAGGCTAAGATCAATGCTGGAAATCTGCTTCTGCCTTAGTTACTGCTCTGTCGCTGGGATGAAACACCATGACCAAGGCAAGTCATGAAACGCAGTCTTCATTTGGAGGCTTGTGCACAGTTCCCGAGAGTTAGCCCACGGTTAGGATGGTGGGGGTGGTAGCAGCAGGCGTGGTGCAGGAGCGGTACTTGAGAGCTCCCCTCCGAAGAGAGCCAGTTGGGTTGGGGCTCTAGTGGGTTTTTGAAACCTCAAAGCCCTCCACCAATGACACACCTCCTCCCACCCAGGCACACCCACTTCCACAAGGCCACACCTCCTCTAACAAGGCCACACCTCCTCTAACAAGGC
>NW_026595518.1:0-5376 GCF_907164565.1 Psammomys obesus | reverse complement strand
GGACAGATAATCCAGTGAACCCCCAAATCCATCTTGGAGTCCTGCAGTAAGACTAAGGTTCAAGTAGAAACCAAGGATTTGTACATCTAAGTTGCCCAGTCAGGCTGTGGCCCTGCCCACCTTTGAAGCATCCTAGTGTGGCCTCCAGTTTCAGCCTGTAAGTGGTCTGGCAAGTTGCTAGAGCTGTGTGAGAGCTTTTCCCAGGAAACAACCTGCCCCTGTGGCTGGTGCCTTTCCTTCCCCAGCATGAGATTCTCAGGGAAATCTCCATCTTTTGGAGACCATGTCTCCATAACTTGATGGATTGACAGACACAAGCATCTCTTTAGAATATCAATGTTCCTCTTTTCTTCTTTCATTTTTATTCTATTGTTTGTTTCACTTGGTATTTTGGTTTTTTGAGATAGAGTCTCAGTGTGTAGCCCTGGCGGGCCTGTAATTTGATTTGTAGACCAGGCTGCACTTCAATACACAGAGATCCTCTTACCTCATCCTCAGTGCTGCAGCTAAAGGTGGGAATATCTACATTTCTGCCAGGCAGTTTACAGAGCCATAAGGGATTGGGGAATAGGGGACTGGAGAAGGTAAAGGGAATAAGGGAAATGATGTAACAGGAAGAGTGAGTAGGAATGGGAGAGGAATGTGTGGCTGGGAGAAGGGCAGACAGGAGTTCCAGGGGAATTGGAAAGGAGTGTTATGAGGGAGAGTTGGGAGGAAGGTGGTGAGGGGAGACAGTGAAGAAACAGGAAAAGTGAGGTGGGGATGATGAAGAAGAGGAGGAGGACCAAGGGGAGGGGAGGCTGATGGGTCAGTGGGAGAGGATGGCCCGAGGGCATTTGTTGGAGTCCATGGCAGAGGTGTGTGAGGGTGAACAAGGCTAAGAGTGAGGACATGGTAAGCCAGGCCAGAGGTTGCAGGAGCATAGGCAGAACAAGCTGTTGCTGGGGATGGGGCCAAGAGTACAGCAAGGGAAGGGGGCAGGGCAAGAAGGAAACTAAGGCAGTGCACCTGGAGCTAAGGTTTCAGAGGGAGAAGGAGCAGTGTGAGGCCTCCAAGGGTAGAGAGAGCACGAAGGCAGCGGTGAGGTGAAATAAAGAGTAAGCCAGCAGGCAGTACCACACCCAGCCCAAAGCCAGGAGGGGGTGAGGATGGGTGAAGGAGGGCACTGGTGTTGTGTACTTGAGCATATTTCATACATATGCCTCGGAGTGCTATAGCTGGATCTTGAGGTAGCACGTTCTTAATGGTCTGAGAAAGCGCCAGATTGATTTCCTGATTGTACTAGGTTACATTTCCACCAGCAATGGAGCAGGGTCCCTCTTTCTCCACATCCCCTCCAACCTGTGTTGTCACTTGAGGTTTTGATCTTAGCGATTCTGATGTGTGTAAGGTGAAATCTCAGGGTTGTTTTGATTTACATTTCCCTGATGACTAAGGACATTGAGCATTTCTTTAAGTGTTTCTCTACCATTTGATATTCCTCTATTGAGAGTTCTTTGTTTAGCTCTGTACCCCATCTCTTAATTGGATGACTTGTTCTGTTGGTTTTTTAACTTCTTAGGTTCTTTATATATTCTGGATATTAGCCCTCTTTCAGGTACAAGGTGGCTGAAGATCCTTTCCCAATCTGTAGGCTGTTGTTTTGTTCTGATGACAGTGTCCTTTACTTTACAGAAGATTTTCAGTTTCATGAGGTCCCATTTATTGATTATTGATCTTAGAGCCTGTGCTGTTGGTGTTCTGTTCAGGAAGTTGTCTCCTGTGCCAATGAGTTCAAGGCTCTTCCCCGCTTATTCTTTTAACAGGTTTAGTGTGTCTGGTTCTATGTTGAGGTCCTTGAAACACTTGGACTTTAGTTTTGTGCAGGGTGACAAATATGGATCTATTTGCATTTTTCTACATGTAAACATCCAGATAGACAAGCACCATTTGTTGAAAATGCTGTCTTTTTCCCATTGTATTGTTTTGGTTTCTTAGTCAAAAATCAAGTATCTGTATGTATGTGGGTTTATTTCTCAGTCTATTCAATTCCATTGATCTTCCAGCCTGTTTCTCTGCCAGTACTATGTAATTTTTACTTACTATAGTATACCTTGAGATCAGGGAGAGAAATACCTCTAAAAGATGTGTTATTGTACAGGATTTTTTTTTTTTTGCAATTCTGGCTTTTGTTTTTACATATGAAATAGAGAATTGTTCTTTCAAGTTCTGTAAAAAATTGTGTTGGTATTTTAATGAGAATTGCATTGAATCTGTAGATTGCTTTTGGAAAGATGGCCACTTTAACTATGCTAAAGTCCACATTTCTTCAACCATGTTCATAGCAGCTTTATTTGTAATAGCCAGAATCTGGAAACAACCTAGATGTTCCTCAACAGAGGAATGAATACAGAAACTGTAGTACATTTACACAATGGAATACTACTCAGCTATTATGAACAAGAGAATCATGAAATTTGCCCGAAAATGGTTGGAACTAGAAAAGATCATCTTGAGTGAGATACCCCAGAAGCTGAAAGACCCTAGGGAAGCTACTTAATCCTCATTCAGAAAGGCAAACTCGCTAGACAGCAGAAGCAGGAGAGGACAGGGAACAGGACAGGAGCCTACCACAGAGAGCCACTGAAAGACTCTACTGATCAAGGTATCAAAAAAAAAAAAAAAGCCAAGACTTATAGCCACACTTTGAACAGAATGCATGCAATGTTATGAGAGAAGGGGGAGGTAGAAATACCTGGAGGGGACAGGAGCTCCAAAAGGAGACCAACAGAGCAAAAATACTGGTTCCTGGGGGCCCTGCAGAGACTGACACCCCAACCAAGGACCATGCATGGAAAGGACCTAAAACTCTGGCTCAGATGTAGCCCATAGACTCAGTCTCCAAGTAGGTACCCTACTAAGGGGAGCAGGGGCACTCTCTGGCATGAGCTCAGTAGCAGGCTCTCTGATCACCTCCCCCTGTGGGGTGCAGCCTTGCCAGGCCACAGAGGAAGACAATACAGCCAGGCATGATGAGACCTGAGAGGCTAGAGTCAGATGGAAGGGGAGGAGGACCTTCCCTATCAGTGGACTATGGAGGGGCATAGGAGGAGAAGAGGGAGGGAGGTGGGTTTGGGAGGAGATGAGGAAGGGGGTCACAGCTGGGATACAAAGTGAATAAATTGTAATAAATAATAATAATTAAAATAAAAAGAGGACATTGGAGGTGAGGGCTTGGATAAGGAAGGTAAAGTGGGAAAGGAGGTAAAGGAGGAAGAGTGAGAGGCTGAGAGTTTCCAGCAGAGGACAGGGGATTAAAGCTGGGGCTAAAAAGAAGGACTTGGGTGGGGTTCTGGACAGTTGGAGTAGGACAGGAAAGAGAGTGGAAAGGGGGGAGAGGGCAGTGGTGGGAGGTGAGGCCAGCCACTACTGGGGACTAGGGACAGGGACAGGGAGGATATGAAGAAACCTCACACACTTAGTCACTGACACTTCCCCTCTGGCTACAGGCCCAGGACTACTGCAAGGGCCCAGGCACTGACTTGACTCCTTGACTTTCTGCCCTGCTTTAGCTGTTGAAGGTCTCTGAGAGCCCAGACAACACATGATGGGAGCAGGTCCCACTAGCTTTTGCTGAAATCAGAGGAAAGCAATGGTCACCCTACATGAAATCATAAAGTTTCAAGATGCACAAACCAAAGAAAACATGAATATGCAAATGTGCCATTTGAGCTGGGGACCTCAGCACTCCTTTCTCAGTGACCCAGCATCATTCAAGAAGACCCAACTTATTTTTGCTAACATTTCTAGAACACTCTAAATTGAGACAGCAAAATGTATCTTCTATTTCAGTATATGTAGGACAATCAACAATAAAACTTTTGGTGGTTGTTTGTTTGAAGACAGGATCTTGCCACATAGCCCTGGTTGTCCTGGAACCCACTATATAGACAAGGCTGGCTTCAATCTCACAAAGATCTGACTGCCTCGGGCTCCCAAGTGCTGAGATTAGAGGCATGTGCCGATACCATGCTCAGTGATAAAGGTCAATTTGAATGATTAAAAAAATAAAAAAATGTATAAAGAGAAGATATCATGAAGGCCACGCTATCTGACCACAACAGAAGTAAATGTGAAACGAGATATATGTGGAACAATCAAACATTTCAGTGTTGAATAGCATCCATGTGTCCATATATTTGTGTGTTGAATAGGATTTGATAGGAAAATTTAAAAATACGTTAACATGTGCAAGAATGAACACTAGGCTTTAGAAACACAGTGAAAGTCTTCGTCACATAGCAACTGGGTAGGACAACTGGCAGATGTCTTGGACAGCTTCTGGTATCCAAGGCCTCCAAGAAGTAGACAAGAATGAAATGTTTGCAATGGCGGAAATCATTCCCTTTGAAAATACCTGGGAGCCTGACAGGATAGCCAAACTCACCAGACATGTCATGAGAACTCACCCCTTCCTGTGTGTCAACAAGCAGAGGGACAAAGTGACAGGAGCCTTCTAAGTCGGGGGGGACAATACTGCAGCCACAGAGGCACACTGGTAGAAGCTCAGAGAGCATTGTCCAGATATGAAAGTCATGTTTCTGCACAAATTATTACTAAAGGGGAAATGATAATATTACAGAAAACACAGCGACAGCAGCCCAGAATTAGTCTCAAAAATACATTTGAAGCTAATGTTTTGACTCTAGGAATCTTGGGAGAAGTTGAACACCAAGTAGGAGGGAAAGATGAAAAAATCATTTTCTCAGCGCATCCAACTGAAAATTCTGGTAGAGAAAGCACTGTAAACTATGATCCACTCAGATGGAGGAGAACAACAACAACAAAAAGGCACCGTGCACATGCATAAAAGATGAAGAAGCAGGCAGAGTTCCCCAGTGTAGACACTTGCAGCAGTGGTCCCCTGCAGAAACTAGGTCCTGCAGTAGCAGGAGCCAGTACAGAAGGATGGGCTTCTGAAGGAATGAGGCCCATTCTCTTCCCACATTCCTCCTTACAAAGTGAACTCTCAAACAAACTCCAGGAGCCTTCCTAGACAGCACAACACACAGAAATATGTGATGTGTTCTGAAAGTTTTCAAATGACAGATCCTGGGAAAAGCCGATTCCCAGGCCTTCTTCTAACAACTCAAAGGAGGAAAGGTGAAGTCATCTCCTTAGTTTCAGTGCATTACTGTCAGTCGACAGGGCAGGTTTTTGTTGTTGTTGTTTTGTTTGGGTTTTGTGGCATTTTTTGTTGTGTGTTGTTTGTTTGTTTGTTTGTTTGTTTGTTTGTTTTGGCATAGAGCAGACAAGCACACAAATGGTCTGTGTGTTCCGAGGGGGGCAGCATGCAACACCACTCTGGAAAGAGCAATAACCTGTGGCATGCTCTTT
>NW_026595517.1:0-5199 GCF_907164565.1 Psammomys obesus | reverse complement strand
AAGACAGAAAATATAATGATGGAACAAGAATCTGCAAAATTAGAAAACAAGCTACAGGAGAAAATAATCAGTGAAGTAGAAACAGCCTGACAAGGACCCTGGTTCCTGCACCCCTGGAGCTCCCTGCCCTCACTTGGACAAGGAAGGCTCAATAGACCCAAGTCAACCATTGTGCTGCAGCAAATGAAGGGAAGTAAGGGCCAAGTTTACCATCCCCTCAATAAATGCAGAAAGAGGTGTGGAAACTCAACACACTGCTGATACAATCAATCCATAAACTAGGTATGGGAGAATTCCCTCCCAGACACACACACACACACACACACACACACACACACACACACACACACGCACACACACATACACTCAGAGAGAGAGAGAGAGAGAGAGAGAGAGAGAGAGAGAAAGAGAGAGAGAGACTTATAATGCAACACAGCTAACAGCATATTTAACAATGAGAAGTTGATCCCAGGAGGTTCAGTCTTAACAATTTGTACTCAACAGCTAGAGTATTGAAATGAAATGCTTCAAGAGTGGAAATCAAGAGGTTAAGAAATCTCTGCTTGTATATGGCATGATAGTGAACTTAGAAAATGCTGAAGGGCCCAGCAAAATAGAATTAGGAGTACTAAATCAAGTATTGTAGAATTTAAAAATCACTTGTATTTACATACACTAATAACCAATGAGCTGAAAATTAAACTAAGAGGACTGCTTCCCTGTCAGTATCATCAAAAAGAAATAATTACAAATAAACTCAGACAAAGGGGCAAAAAAAAATCTGAGTAAGAAAAACTGCCAACAGGAAAATAATTGCAGGGCACACCTGTGTTCACAGATTCGAAGAAATACTGTCACAATGTGCATAATAATCAAAGTGGACCTATAGGGCTGTATGTAGTTGCTATTAACTTCCTATAGTATTCTCCATTGGGGGAGGGTGGCCAGTGGCCAGTCTTGGGATGATAAAGAACCTAAGGGTGACCAGGGGTAATGGAGAAGGACCCTGGGGAGCAAATGAGTCAGGGATGGAGAAGAAAAAGAGATAGAGGAAGCCAGAAAGAGCAGGTCTGAAGGAGAAGATGGTGCTTGGGGAGCTAGAGGAGAAATAGAGGAAATGCAGGAGCTTCTACCTCCCCTAGGACCTGAGTGGAGCCTTAGAGTGCCCCGCCCGGCCGCTGTGGGCGTGGACATGATGCCAGAGGAAATGGGCGGGAGCAAATTTCTCTGATTAGGTGGCGGCTGGCACAGGACTCCACTGAAGGCCCAGACTTCACTCTTTCTCTGTCTTTCCTGACTCTAGCCCAGAGTTCCCGACGGCTCAACTGCTGGTGAGTGAGGTGAAGGGGCCGCGGGGTGTGGGCGCCCTGAACAACTTTGTCCTGCGCAGTCAGTTCAGAACTGAGACGTCCACGCGCCCTCGGTTCGCTAAGTTCATAGTCATCGCCTCCGCGCGCTCCCGAGGGGACAGGGACCTCGGTTAGCAGGGGGGAGGACGAGAACCACGGGGCCAGGAGGGGTCACCGCAGACACGTCGGGAAAGTGGACTAGGAACCTGCAGAGTGAGGTGAAGGCACCGCGGGGTGAGGGCGCCCTGCGCATCGCCCTCAGACTACAAAGTTCACAGTCTTAGCTGCGCGCCCAGGGGGACAGGGAGGAGGAGCAGAGCCACAGCGCCCTGAGGACGCCCGCAGTCACGTAGGGAAAGTGGACTAGGAACCCGCGTGGCGGGGCCGGAAAGGCCTGACTTCACAGCCCGGGAGCCTGGAGCTGCAGGTCTCTGCGGGGTTTCCTCCGCGCGCGCGGGTCCTGAGGAATCCCCATCCTCTCCCCAGCTCCACTGCTGCGGATAGCCCTGTCTCAGGAAGGAACCATGAAAGAGGGAGCAAGCACCAAGCGCTGTCATTCCCTGACTGTGACACTTTTAGTTCTCCTGAGCTTCGTGCAGACCACGCTGTCCCATGGTGAGTTCCCAGGGTCCATATAGGGGGTGGGGGTGAGAGTGAGGGACATGGAGGACAGACCAGGATCTCAGCCATGAATTCCGGGGTCCTGGGCTACCAGGAAGCCCTGGGCTTCTTTTCTTCACCACCTCAGCGACCAGGAACCCAGACTCTGTCTCTGTCCCACCCAGGCTTCAGTGGATTGAAGAAGTTAGGGGGAAAATTACAGAGGAGGGCGGCGCTGGAGAGGGTGGGGGACAGGGGGAAATTCCTGGTGAAGCCCTCAACACCTTCTGGGGCTGCAGGAAGCCTAAAGCCCAGTCACCAGGACAGGATGTGCTGGACACAGGGCAAAACCCCTCCATGAGGCTGTGTCAGACCCCTGGACCTAAGGCATGCTAGTTCAGGAGACTGCCTTCCCTGGGCATTCCTCAAAGCCCTCCACCATTCATGTCCCCTTTGCCCTTGAACTTTCTTTCCCACCTTCTCATGATACTTCTCCAGCAGACCCCAGCTACCAGGGACAAGATGGCCACACCTCCCACATTCTTGTCCCCTCCCCTCATTTTTTTTTCCTTTTTTCATTCTAGAATTGTTTTATTTTAAGGCAAGGCTTCTCACTATGTAGCCCACACTATAGACTCTGAAACAAGCCTTTCTCTCCCTTGGTCTACCAAGTGCTGGGGTTACAAGACTGTGACACCAGACTCATCTTCAATGCAGACAGGACTCATCAACCACCCAGCTGCTCAGCTCCCTTCCCTGCCCATCTAGCCTTCCCAACTTTCCAAATCATAAAATGCCTTTTCACTGCTCACCCACCAGGAAGCAATGTGAGCTCATGCCTTAAGACACCCCAGCTACTCAGGGCTGGAGCACCTTGTCCTCTAGGGAGGGCCCTGGCAATGGACTGGGTGGGGAGCTATGGAAGCTGCTGCCCTTGCTCCCAGGCCCATGTAGTCTGCCTCCTGGGGAGATGGCACCAGATACTGGTGTTCTTTAGACAGGAGTGGGTTCTTTGTTCTGTAAATGCAGGCACTCATTTTTATTCAATCAGGAGAATCTCACTCTATCTCTCTCTGCATCAAATACTCAGTTCTGCATTTGGTGGGACAGCAGCAGAAGGTCACAAGCTGATGAATGAGAGCAGATGTGTCCTCTAAGCCAGGTTAGGGAATACTCCATGTACCAGGATTGGTGCCTATCCCCCCAGAGTGTCTTCCAAAGTCCTGTGAAAGCTGCATGTTTACCAGACAGCACTGGTTCTTTGCTGCCTGTGACTTCTGGGTCAGCTAGAAATGAAGCAGGAGGTCCTGAACTTAAGGACTGTTGATCTCTCCATTGCTGTCCAGTGGATTCCTTGGAGCACAGAGGACACTCCTTGAAGCCTGTGGTCCTGGCTGAGGGAGAGGTGGCAGCTTCCTTGAGAACTGACCTGTCACTTCCTCTAGATGAGATAGATTTCCACAACCATCTAGAGAAGAGGAGATGCCCCTCACAGGGTCGGGAGGGAAGTGATGTCTCCCTGCTATGCAGCTCTCAACACACAGGGACTT
This sequence comes from Psammomys obesus, assembly GCF_907164565.1. NCBI lineage: Eukaryota > Metazoa > Chordata > Mammalia > Rodentia > Muridae > Psammomys > Psammomys obesus. The sequence goes on along the minus strand of NW_026595517.1, from coordinate 1,700 downwards.
GTGATGTCCCTGCAGCAATGTCTCACTTCTGCATCATGTCTGACTGTGACTGTCCACTTTGTAACCTGGAGGGAAGGAGCTCACCTCATGGTGTGTCCCTGAGGCCTGTTGAACCTTCTGATGGCCCAGGACCTGAGGCCTCTCTGTCCCAGAACCCAGTGCCATGCTGGGAGTCAGGCTGCCCTCTTTAGAGGACCTGAAGGCCTACAGTAACACCTAAGACACTTGGGTGTAGATACCTCTCTGGGCAGGAACTGGATTGGCATAAATGTCTCTGATTTAGGCAGCTGATTATCTAATTGGATAATCCAGTAGTGTTAATCCAATTAGAAACTGTCACTAATTCCACCCAGGGCCATTTCATAGACCTGACTACTCAGGCTGACACAGCTGTCCTGGGTCATAGGGCCGTAGAGGCAGTCCTAGCCTTGCTCCTCCTATATATATCATCTCTGGCTGCTTTCAGGCTACAAGAATAGTGATGGGAAGGTATACAAGAACTCCTGCCAAGACTTCTGCAATGGCTTCAATGTCAACCCAATTTCCGAATTAGTTGTTTGTCTATTGCTAGGATAAAATACCACAACCAGGGTAACATAGAATAGGAAGCTGTTTTGTGGGCTTATAAGTTTCAAAGGACAAGGGCCCATCGACCACAGCAGGGAGCATGGCACCAGGTGGGCAGGGTGGCCAGAGCAGGAAGCTGAGAGCCCACATCTTAAACCCGAAGCAAGGTGCACACATGGGGCAATGGGAATTGGACAAGGCTCATTGGTTTCAAACCCACACCCCAGTGATATAAGTCCTCAAGCCAAGGTCACACCTCCAAAATCTATCCAAACCACTACCACCACTGGGACCACGTGTTCTCCCCCTGAGCCTGTGGGGACAGTCTCATGAGCCACCACAGCACACAGTCAATGTAGCATCTAGGGCTGCATCCCCAGGTGACAGGGAGATGATGAAGCAGACAGAGAGAAACACTGCCCTTGCTGGAGATGAGTGGTCCTTCCTTGCGAGGACCTGGTCTGTCCTCCTAGGAATCTGGGGCTGTCCTTGAGGAGCTTCAACTTTAAAGTGTTTGAGTTGTATTTTTATTTCATGTGCATAAGATCTTGTCTGCATTATGTATGTGGAACACCCACCTGTGTTCTTGTGCCCTTGGAAACTAAAACAGGTCATAGGCTCCCTAAAGCTGACATTACAGGCAGGTGTGAGCTATCCAGTGGTTGCTGGGAATGAACCTGAATCTTCTGCAACAGCAACACGTGTTCTCAACCACTGTGCCATCTCTCTAGCTCCAGAGGTTCAGGCACAATGGGCACAGGAGCCTTGGAACAGCAGCTTTCAGACTCCTGTTCATCTGCTTTGTCTTTCATTACTAAAATCCAGCCCCAGCTGGGTTAACTAACCATCTGTCTGCTTTAGCATCTTTTTGTTCTGTTAGCCATGGGACCCTTAAGCAGTTAGGCCCTAGGCTGTGTCTTCCTTACTCCTCAGTAGATCACTGTCCCTGCCGTTACTGTCTCCTCACCGTTAGTCCATATTTGCTGGGATTCAGGAATACACTGTGACATCACCCATAGCCTTGTGCCACCATCACCCCTGAGCTTCCAACAATGCTGGTGCCCTTCTCCCCGGCCAGTCCCACTGTGCTTCTCAACATGGCTGCTGCAGCATCCCACAGAGCAGCAGGGACT
>NW_026595516.1:0-4492 GCF_907164565.1 Psammomys obesus | reverse complement strand
CTTCCTTCCTTCCTTCCTTCCTTCCTTCCTTCCTTCCTTCCTTCCTTTATTCCTTCCCTCTCTCCTTCCCTCATTTCTTCTTTCCTTTCTTTCTTTGTTATTAGGATTCAATAGTATATAAATCTCAAAAAGACAAGCACTGCAGTGATGTAGAAACATATCAGTGGCTGTCCATCAGTATACAAGAACATAGCCAAATACATATTGTACTACACACATTTTGTATTCTTTTGGATGTTACATATGTAAAAGTCCAAATTCATAGTGTACTGAAAATATCACAAAGGAAATGTACAGTAGTTTCAATTGTACAATGAGTAAGGGCCAATGCAGAATGTTCAGTGCTGCATGAAATCCAATGTAATTTCCAAACCTTATTTAGTGAACGATGTTTGTACAACTGATTAATCATTGGAGAAAATAATGATGTTAGTTCTTTATCTATCATACATAATCAATTCCAGTAAACTTGATTCTTAACAATTATCATATAAAAAAAACACTTGATAATTAATTTGACACCAGAACAGAGAGGTCTAAGGAAGTAAGAAAGCAAAAGCAATGAGTTCATAGAACTGAATACAAACAAATCAAAACCTGTATCAAGGCTAGGTTGGGGTTCTGTCGGTAGAGTGTTTTCTTGGAATGAACAAGCCTCCGGGTCTCTGTGTTGTTTATGTGTTCCCTAGCACCTCATAAGCCAAGCATGGTCACACACATTTGTACTCGGAGAAGTTGGGAAATGAAGGCAAGAAGATCAAAAATTCAAGGTCATTCTCAATTACATAGTGAGCTCGAGGCCAGCCCGAGTTTCATAAAAACTCTGTCTCAAAACAAAACAAGCAACAAAAGACACATCCTTTTGTGTTGAAGTGAAAACACAAATAAATTATAAGGTAAAAGATGGACAAAAATAAATGCCACAACAAATGATACAAAATGCATCCAATTACATTGTGTGCTTCAAAGTAGATAATGTAAAAAGTTGAACCTCTTGGGAAAAGGTAAAAGAAAGAAAGAAGGATTTCAGAAACAAATCAAACAAACACACAATCATTCAAGCTAAGGACTAAGGAAATTATGAAGCAAAACCATAAGAAGTAAATTGGTGTACTTAAACTACACTTTAAAATTCATTATAAACTAAATATACATACTTCAGTATTTCATAATCTATTGACATAAACTCTGCCTATAAACACCGTAGGTCACAAACATCAAGGACTATTCTTTCTGCATCAGTTTAAAATCAGCTTTTTCAATCCTGAGCATCAGCAGCTAAGGCAGTAATTCTAAAGTGGACAAGATTTGTGTACAAAGTTGTGATTAGTAGTGATGAGGACAAGATCAGAGTAACCTAAGGGCCAAATAATGGGGTCACGTAAATACTGTAAGCATATAGGCAAAAAAATTAGAAAGATAGATTCCAAAATATTTGCACTATTTAACTATAGACACGAGATGTCTATTCTTTTCCTTTTCATTATTATTTCCTAAAACTTCCCTGAATATCACATTGCCCCCACATATGTGTATATATATATATATATATATATATATATATATATATATATACCATTTCAAGTATTAATTTTGAACTCATGAGCTATGTAGACACTCTCCCACGAAGGCACACGAAGACAGTCACACTATTATCAGTGGTGCTTGTGTAGATCACAGTGAACCAGGAAGCAAAAGCACGGAGATGTATCATATGTGGAACAATAATCTAATGGTACCTTTAGGGAAATATTCCAAGAATCCCAAAGACACCAAAACCTACACATACTTGAAGCCCCTGGACTAAAACTATGTAGTGTTTGGGTATAACATAAGGACATCCTCTTGTCTTTATTATGTCACCTCTTGAGTACCTGTAACACCTAGTACAATGTGGATCCTATGAAAATAGCTGGCGTATGACTTCAATGAAGGAATAATAAAGGGAAAACAGCTGTACAAGTTCAGTCCAGTTCAAATATTTTTTAATAATTTTTTTTTTTTTTTTTTTTTTTTTAGTTTTTCAAGACATGGTTTCTCTGTGTAGCCTTGGCTGTCCTGCAACTCACTCTGTAGACCAGGCTGATCTGGAACTCAGAGATCTGCCTGCCTCTGCCTTTCAAGTGCTGGGATTACAGGAATGTGCCACCACTACCTGGCTTTTTATGTACAACTAGTTAAGCCCACAGATTCAGAGAGTTTTCCCTGTATCTTCTTGTCAGTATCTCTAGACAGACATTGGCTCACATTTAGTTTGAAAGAAATGTGGTATTCATATTTACATTATTCAGATTTTAGCAACAGAAGCAAGAAAGTCTGCATTTTCAATGCACAAAAGAAGCACCCAATTTTATAGTCTTTTTGCTCATCTCAAGCAATGGATATCTCCAAATAGTCAGATTATATATAGCTTTCCATTAAAATAATTTATTTCTATATATTTTATCAGTTATGTATATATTATAATGGACTTGTTATTGAATGTTTTTCTCTTTGCAAACATCTATTCACAACTAAATATCATCACCCTCAGTGTAATCTCTATTTTTATGTTGAGCACTGATCTCTCTTATTTAGGAAATAGTTGATTGAATGCTCTAACAAACATCTACATAGTAGATTATAGGGGGTGTCAACTCTCCTGTTTAAATGGTATTTATTCTAGCATATCCTTCTGTAGTAAAATGAAGATTTTGACAAATTATCACTTCTTGGACTTGGTGTAGTACATGCAGTAGGTATGGAGAATATGAATCTGATTAACTTAGAGAGGGGCAGGGAGGAGATGAGGGAGGGAGGGTGGGATTGGGAGGGAATGAGAGAGGGGGTTACAGCTGGGATACAAAGTAAATAAACTGTAATTAATATAAAAACAAAAATTTAATTAAAATAATAAGGGAAACAGGGACTATTTCAGACATGAACTCAATAGCAAGCTCTTCCACTCCCCTCCCACGAGGGAAAAGCAGCCTGGCTAGGCCACAGAAGAGGACATTGCAGCCAGTTCTGAGGAGACTTGATAAGCTAGGGTCAGATGGAAGGGGAGGAGGTCCTCCCCTGTTAGTGGATTTGGAAAGGGGCAGGGAGGAGATGAGGGAGGGGGGTAGGATTGGGACAAAGATGGATTAAGACAGGCTTGCTCAAATTAGTGCAACGTCTAATGAGAAAATCCATGCACTTTAGTTACCTTCGTCCTCAGAAGCAAGCAGTCTGGGCTCCAGGGAAGGAAGTCTGGAAAATATTAGTATCCTTATGCCTTTCCATTTACATATGACAGCTACACTGAATAGGGCAGTTCACTCTGAAACCATGTTGCTGTGTTTCTTACTGTTAGCCGATGCTTTATTGTTTATGTAGCTTCATTTGAAAGACCATAAGTGTCCTTCACCAAACTCTTCAGGGTGAAGAAAATGGTGGAAGTCTCTTCTTTAGTTATCATATCCTCTATGCCAACTATTACTGTGAACATTATTATCATGGCTGAATAAATGGACTCAGTAGTGACTGATGGGTCCAGGGAGATAGGTCAGTGGGTAAAGGCTCTACTTGTGCAAACCCAACAACCTTATAATCCTGGTTAAAAGAAAACCTTATAATCCTGATGTTGTGGTGTGCTACTGGTCTGAGGTGACCGTCAGAGCTGGGAATTACCTGGAATCTTGTGCACAATGGCAGAAACGACATGAGAGATTGCCTCTCAGAAGTTCTCTGGCTTTCACATATGCTGTGGCCCATGGCTATGAGCACCCCCCCCCACACACACACACACTCAATTTCTACCATTGAGCTAGAGCTTACCAGAAGACAATGGGAAAGTCTCTAAGTGGAATACAAGGGAAGAAATATACACCATTGGATGAAGCCCCTAAATTCGTTTCATATGGAAAACAAAATGAACCTGAGGCTGTTATGACAGCTCTGAAAATTGTGGGAAGTGATTAGAACACCCAGTTTTTTAAATTTATTTTTATTACTATCATTTATTACAATTTATTCACTTTGTATCCTGGCTGTGGCCCCCTCCTTCCAACCCTACCCTCCCTCCCTCCTTCTCCCCCAGTCCCTCCCTTAGTCCACTGATAGTCCTCCTCCCCTACCATCTGACCCAAGCCTATCAGGTCTCATCAGAACTGGTTGCACCGTGGCCTGGCAAGGCTGCACCCCTCTGGGGGAGGTGATCAGAGAGCCAACCACTGAGATCATGCCAGAGAAATCCCCTGTAACCTTTTTTTTTAATTATTATTTTTTATATTTATGGGTTATTTACTTTGTATCCCAACTGTAGCTCTCTCCCTCATTCCCTCCCAATCCCACCCTTCCTCCCTCATCTCCTCCCTGCTCCTCTCTAAGTCCACTGATAGGGGAGGTTTTAAAAATTGAGATTATCATTGCCACCTGAGAGGGCATGTGGCCTGCTTCTAGCACTGGGACTACTCCAAGGGGCGGGGGGGAGCCCTCATTTCTCTTTTCCCAAGGCATACTTTTTGTTCTC
>NW_026595515.1:0-34057 GCF_907164565.1 Psammomys obesus | reverse complement strand
AAAGAAAGAAAGAAAGAAAGAAAGAAAGAAAGAAAGAAAGAAAGAAAGAAAGAAAGATATAGCTTTTTATATTATACCCCAAATCTGCACATTCTTACAAAGTAGGGCTGGAAAAAAATGATATAATCTCAAAACCACATACTTTTTAAATGTTGCAATTTACGTAGTTTTATTTCAAATAAAATTTCAAAAATGATGTAGCATTTCATAATGAAAGCGGAACTATGAAGGGGGGAGCAAGTGACTGTGACAGGACACCAGTGGCATGAAAACAGGATGGCGCCATGGGGAGGAAGTGGATCAGGCTGGGGGAAGGGATGAAGAGGGAGGTTAGGGACAAGGAGGAACAGTGCTTAATGATATTCATGAATAAAACGTCAACAAAATCCTCTAATTGTAAACCAAATTTGAAAACATTTAAAAAGTATGTGGTATTAAAATTAGTCTGTGAAAAGTGAACTATTTTAAAACTTTTTTTTTTTTTTTTTTTAGGATTGAACATGAGAATTTTGAGTTAAAAGTTAAAGTAAGGAAGCAAGCTAAGAAAATCGAAGAGCTTCATGGATATCTTCGTGAAAAATTGGAACAAAATGCAAAATTGGTAGGTCAATTTCATTACCTTCTGTCATATTAAAAAGACATTCTCTTTCCTAAGAATATATGGGGATATTTTTAGGGACCATATTAAATTTCTCACGGACAGATATTCATTGCATTCTTATTGACAGTGCTGCTTACGGCACCATGACTTTACACAGGAAGCTGATGCATTGATAAAATGCTTTGGCTTTGGCAGTAGTTGATTATGTAACAGAAAGGCTCTTAGAACCAAGCTCTCATGAAGAAGCATCCTTACTCAAAGTCATAATCTAGCTTTCCAAATCTTAAGGAGACCGGCACAGGTTGGCGAGGATGACTATACAGTGTTAGCATGAGGGGCTTCATAGAAACAAGAGTGGAGGGGCTAGAAAGAATTGTGCCCCATTCATTTCATCCAAAGAGCACTCCATTTGCTTCCTTAAAAACTGTTAAGTGATTTTAAAATGCTCACCCTATTTCCTCCTGAAGGAAAGGAAAATGGAGATTTACCAGAACATTCGGACCAGGCTCCGGGTGTGCCTCAGCCATGAAGTTCTTGTTTAACACGTACCATCTTTGTGTTCCATCACCCAAGCCTGCACAAACCCTCCCCACACTGAAAAAAAAAATCAAAATAAAAAATCAAATCATTTAAAATTTAAAATCAAATAATTGGAATCAGATAAAACGTGGGGTTTTTTTTGTTTGTTTGTTTGTTTTGTTGTTGTTGTTGTTTTTAAACCAATGTTTCCAGTCTTTTTCAGCTCTTATTCTTGATAGCATAAATCCCCTCACTCACTGTTCTTACCCTGTCTAACTCGGGGAGTCTTCTACCGGGCTCATTTCCCAGCTTGTAGAAAATTGCAGTCACGGAGCCTTACAAACCTTCTCCAGTTGTTCCAATGTCTTGTCTTCGGTTACTCCACGTCTTCTTAACAGAACTCATCTTCAACAGGTTAATCTCTGGATTTACCGCATCCGACTTCAACAGGCCTGCACCGTGCAACTTGTTCTGGGATCATTTTAACCCCCTCCCCTTTTCTCTGATGATTCATCCAGAGGGTCACGGCTTAAAACAGTTTCCTTTACCGTTGTTCTCGGGTCCAGATGAGGATGCAGTAGCTACATTGTGATTCTAGGGTATGGTCCAGAAAAATACAACTCCTCTGAATAAGCCACTTATAATCCTCATAACCGACACTGCTCGACTCCTAACCCTCTCTCGAGTCCACAGCGGAATGGAGAATGAGTGGCCCGAGAGAAGCACTCACGCGTGCTTGAAACTTCTCCAAGACTGTTCCCTGGCCCTGGAGCCATGCTCCAGTTCTCTGCTGTGGTGGGTTCTTCCTTTCTTGAGAAACAGACTGCACTTGCAGTTGAATGTTTTCCTCTTTGCGCACACTTTCTGTGTCTCCTTAATGTAAGCTGACAAGCAGTGCTTGTTACATTTCTTTTTAGAACTTTGTGTCTACTGTGGATTTTATTTGGACTCCTGTCATTGTAAGACGCACTTCCACGAATCTCTTGTGTGAACGTATGCAAGTGAGGCTAGGGCCTCTGGAGTCCAGAAGAGGGTGCCAGATCCCTCAGAGCTGAAGGTGTGGGTGCTTGTGAGCCGCCGAACATGGGTGCAAGGAGCCAAACTCGGGTCCCTTGTAGGAGCCGAATACATTCTCTATCACTGGGCTGTTTCTCCACCTGATAAATAATTTTGAATAAGATCTTCATCACTGGCTGTCAATGGAGCTATATTCAAATAATGTATTTGAACCTTAAAACCTATTAGGAAATGTGAGGCTTTCTGAAGACATAACAAAGGGCCTTACACTCATGGTCCTTGGTTTCCTCTTTAGACCTTGTGTTTTTGGTGGTACCCTCTATTTGGTCTTATCTCAGAAGGCACGTATTTTGCATTATTTGGTAACTTGGCATGTGGAAATTCTATACATTAGAAGTACATACTCTTGTACAGCACATCCTGGTTCTTTCGTATTTGATAGTCTTTTCTGTAGCTCTTTTCTCACATAAGTTTTGCCTCTGGCTTCTTTTCCTGCCAATCTCACTGAAGGACACGAGTGTTTAAGTAAACACTCTCTTCAAAGCCCTATGCTTCTTTCATTTCTAGTATATATTGCTCATGATCTCAAATTATCCTCAAATTAGATTCCTCATTGTTGATAGTTCTGAACTGAGTCCACAAATCTTTGAATTGCCTAGTTACCTGAGAATGATTTAGGGTGGGGGTCACTTAGCTTGCTGATGAGTACTTTCCTAAGAAGATGGTTTCAATCCACACACACACACACACACACACACACACACACACACTCACAAACAAACACACCGAAAGTGCACAAAAACGAATGAAAAATAGTTGTGAGTCACCGTGTGGGTGCTGGGGACCAAACCCAGGTCCTTTGCAAGAGCAGCAAGTGCTCTTAACCATTGACTTTTCTCTCCAGTTGCTGATGATATGTATTTTTCAACATTTTAAAACTGCTGTTTGAATCATTTACTCAAAAAGTAAAACTATCAAATGTACAGTAAATATCTGTATATTTTCCCTAAATATTCATTTAAATCTGCTTTAGACACAGGCAGAAGCTCAAGAAACTCTGGAGGAATTGTGTGAGAACAATATTTGCCCAGTGAATCAGACAGGACTCAGAATCCAAAGTCTGCAGTCTGAACCCCCCCTAAGGAAAACTGTGCAAGACCCAAATGCAAGTGCCCAGAAAAGCTATGAGCAACAGTGTATAGAAGAATTAAAGATGAGCAACGCGTTGTTATATGAACGATACAAGTGAGTGAAACCAAGAATTGCAGAAAATGGAGCGACCTCAGCTTTTCTACAGGCAAAGGCTTCAGTGAGCTAGTTATGAGATTAGTGGCTGCAAGTGAGCCAGCCAGAATAATACTGGGAAATAATCTTAGATAGTACAAAACTCACCTTCAAAATGTTGCTCTGGGATAGACTGGATTATTTCCTCCCTTTTGATTATACATGGGATTTCTTCCATTAATACCCTTGCATAATTGTTTGGTATAAGTTTGCATGTCAGCTTGCCAATAAGTAGAAACACAAGAGTCTAGGTGCTGTTTGGAAGGCTGGAACGAACCCTATGGGCTAACTGTACCTTTTTCGCACACAGTCCCGAGCTTCCTACAGTGGCTTTACCTGTCTGTTCCCTTTAGTGTTACCACTAATCACTGCCCATTGTCCAAAGGTTAATTTTCCCCAAGTTCTGTAAAATGTTGAAGCTAAAGGCTTGGTGATGTCCTTCAGGAGATTGTTCTTTCGCCTTCCTAAACTTGTTTACTAAATACAAATACCCATAAATTGTTCTGCTTTATTAATCATATATGTTTAAGGAGTATAATATAATCTATATTATCGAACCTGCTTTTATAACCACATATGCTATAATGCTATGGATGTGTTATAATATTTTCAGTTAAAAAATCTCTGCTCCAGCCTTAAAGACTGTGTACGTAGGCACCTCCCAGAGTACAGAATTTTTACCTGTGAAGTCATATACCTTTGATAGCTTGTCTCTCCTGCTGATATTGTTGAGTGTACTTGTCATCTCAGAATTTCCTTTGCAATAACTTGAAATCTGTAATTGCAGGCACAGCAATCATCCTCTTCCGTGCTTTTCAGTGTGAAGACTGTTTAATGGGGGAGATTCTGTGCGTTTTTACGGTGCCTTTAAAATACGAGGAGCCATGTGTGGACAGACGAGATCTTTACAGTGTCTGCCCTTTCAGTATTTACAGGAGACTGTGTGAGTCCCACACACAAGTTCACATCTCGGTGGAGCAGGGCACGCCTCCTCCGGACACATCGAGGTTTGCGCTCGAGAGCCCTTGCGTGGCAGGCACCACCTGTCACAGACGTTTCTTCCCGTGTGAGGCCGTGGTTCTCCCAGGAAACCTGAGGCCTTGTAGTGACTGCATGCAAAGCTACCCGAGGACGGTTTGTTGTCTCATCATTTCCTCTGTTTTCAGATGTGTGGGGATCCCTGCTTTCAATTTTGTGCACCACCAAAGGGCTTACTGAATGTGCCTATGAAGTAAACGTCCAATATGTTGATTATGACAGAAGACAGTCCGCCCTTTTTCTAAAGTGTCAAAGGTCCATCTTTTCCCAGCAGTTTAAGAAACCGTAACTGAACAGTGGGGTTTCACACGTTGCTCAGAAGGCATACTCACATAGTTTCAAAGCGGATACACGGTGGGCAGACTTGGAGGTACCTGCGGAAGCCTCTGGATGGTGACAGCTTGATCCATCTTTACAGCGCCTGCCTGCTTCCCCGCAGATACCCAGCTCTGCACGCTTACGGGCGGATTACTGGCCTCCAACACTCACCACTCATGGGTGTTCATAATTTAAAGTAACTTGAATTAATGCTTTCAGTGTAAGAACTAAATGAAACAATCAAAATCAACTTTTAGAAGTAGATTTTTCCATTTTCTTAATTGGGAAGATATCCTTGTGATTCAACTTAAAGCATGTTTGTGTCGGTATTTAAAAATATGCTCATGACTTCGCAGTTCTTGCTAGTATTCCAATAACTGTAAATAGTGTAACGAAGAAAATGCTTGCATTTTCAAAGTGAAGGTCACTTGGGCCTCTGTATTTCACCCTTATTTGAATGACAAAGATGACAGTGATACCAAAATAGCTTTTAAGTAAAAGCCCCTATCATTGAAAACTGTTGTTCAGTAAAACTGGAAACTGCACCACTCTACCTTACTGACCGGGTGTATGGCTGTGTTCATCCTCAGACATGTGCCCACTTCTGAGAATCTAAGAGTGGCTTCCACATGGCAGAATGGGCAAATGAAAAGTTCAAGTATACTTGTCTCATTATGAAATATAAACCTGAACCAAGAGAAATAGCATAAACAGAATACTCATTTCAATAAGAAATACAAATACAAATATCCAAGTGGGTTCCATAGTAATGGGAAGAGGGACTGCCTCTGACATAATTTGATTGGCCTGCTCTTTGATCACCTCCCCCTGAGGGGAGAGCAGTCTTACCAGGCCACAGAAGAAGACAATGCAGCCATTCCTGATGTGATCTGATAGACTAAGATCAGAAGGAGGAAGAGGAGGACCTCCCCTATCAGTGGACTTCAGGAAGGGCATGCGTGAAGAAGGGGGAGGGAGGGTGGGACCGGGAGGGGAGGAGGGAAGAGCTTATGGGGGGGATACAAAGTGAATAAAGTGTTAATTAATAAAATAAAAATAAATAAAAAAGAGAAGGACTTAAAATGTCCTCGCTGACTGTCAGAAATTTTCCCTGCAGTTGTATGATGGAAGGGCCGATGTTAGTGTAAGAGGGGAACTAGCTTCTGAGAAGCAGGTTTGTCGTGGTCACTACACACTGACAAGTGTTACAGCGCGGTGGGACTGAGTAAGAGGCTGAGGGCAAAACCACGCAAGTCAGCCACAGTCATGATTCAATGTGCTATGGAGAGGACAAGGCTCACAGCAAAGCTTTCCTGCCGCAGGTGAAAACTAGACACTCCCTGGAGAATGTTCACAGAGAATGGGTGCATTCATCTCATTCCAAAGTCTCGCGAGGATAAAGTACAGCGAGAATAGGACAATGGCTTTCAAATAAAATTACCTCAGTAAATTATGACTTCAATGAACTTGGACTACCTACAACTATTAGAATGTTTCTACGGGACATTTACACTAGAATACAAATGCAATCATATTTTAATTTTTAAAATGTATCCTCATTAGTAGAGTCTTGTATTTTTAGCAAATAAATTGTACTAATTTAAACAACAGGAAAATGGAAAATAAAATGAACTTGAATTCTTTTTTTTAAATATATAAGCTTTATTATAGGAGATTAACTTGAAATTAACACACTGAAATTAACCAGTCTACACATCTCAATGAAAGCAAATATATTTTTATGCACTTATCCACTGTCCAAACCAAAACAATTCTTGATTAGAGTTAATTCTTCAAAAAAAAGCAAAGAGATTATAACACTATTTTTTCCTCAAATCTATCATGAATTTTTCATTGTTTTCTTTTTGTAGTGGATAAATGCAGAAAAATATATCTGAGAGTAAAAGCATAAGGTCCAATGTGAAGGCCCACAGTTGCAGAGTGGCTATTCTGTCTTCACTGAGGTGTGTAGACTTTGGTTCTGGTTAATTTTTAGTGTGCTTTTTACTTGTAAGTTTATAATAATAATAATAATAATAATAATAATAATAATAAAGTTTTAATAAAACTAAATAGGTAGAAGGCTGGAAAGATAGCTCAGATGTTAAGAGCACTGACTGTTCTTTGAAAGGACTCAGATTTGATTCCCAGCACCCACATGATGACACCCAAGCATATATAAATCCAGTTTCTGGGGATCTGCTACCCTCTTCTGGCTGTGTAGGAATTGCACACACATGATGCACAGACAAACAGCAAGGTAAAACAACCACACACACAAAAATAAATACATTTGAAAAATAACTCAGTAGATAAATAAGAAGGAAAAAAATCACCCACTTTTGCATTTTCCCCTGGTTGTGTTAGGCTTATCACATTTATTAAATGTTTCTAAGAGCATTTATCATGAACTCATAAGATAGTTTTAAGAAAGAATGAGTCTCCAGAGTTTTAAAGCTACTTTGTATGCTTTCTCAAAGATGGAAGATGAAGAAAAATCAATCAAGGAACTTGCAGAATTAAAACAATCTTTAGAATATAAGTTGTATGAGCAACAGAAGAAAAATGACGAAATAGAAAAGGAGATTATTGGGTAAGATTTTAGTATTCCAGATATTGTCAACCATTCATATTAGCTTTATTTTTAGTAAAACTAGAAGCAAGTTCATTTATCTTTTTCATAAAGAACCATATGTGGGCCTACAGGATGGCTCAGTGTGTAGAAGGGCTCTCTGCCAACCATAGAAAGCTGAGGCAGATCTTGAGATCTACATGGTAAAAGCAAAGAAGAGCTCCCAATACATGCGCCCGTGCATGCACACACACACACACACACACACACACACAAATATGAGGATTAAACAACAGCCAAATAACTGCATCTTAAACTTCAGAAACTGATACACAATCTGAACTTTTTCACTTTGTTTGTTGAGACAGGGTCTCATGTATATCCTGACCCATTCCCATGTTTCTCCTCTCACACTTAGCCTGGATGCTTTTAGAACATGAAAATATTATGAAACACGACACTCTCTAGAGTTATAAATGAATAAAGAATTTTGCAAAAGTGTACTTTTTCATGTCCTTAGGTGACCTTTGGGTTAAAGCTCAGTAGTATTTGTAAGAGCCCTGTAAATAGATGCAAAGTCAGTTATTTGACTGTGGCATATTTTATACCAATTGTCTTCATACTCTTTATGTAAGATGATAACTACATAAAATGCTTTAAAGAAAATTTAGATTAAAATTAGATCATACATTAGAGGTGTATTTATTTTACATGATTAGAACATACTTAAGCAATTGTTAAGCATTTTACATTCTTGCAGATTTAAGAAACTCTTGAAAATGAAAAAAATTGGCCATGAAATTGGAGAATGTAGTTCGACTGGGGATTCAAAAACTGGTCGTTTTTGAGGCACAAGGTTTGTTTAAAGACAAAAGTTCACTTCCCTTTTTTCTTTCTTTCTTCCTGTTTTCCTTCCTTCCTTCCTTTCCTTCTTTCTTCTTTTGTTTTGAGAAAGCACAAATCTCTCAGTACTTTGAGCAATGCAACGATCATTTGTAAGACCATTGCAGGCTGAGTGTATGGACAATGCTTACCTTTTCTCTTCAGACTGTCCGCTGTTGACAGGAGCCTAGCATGACTGTCTTCTGAGAGGCTTCATCCAGCAGCCGATGGAAACATGTGCAGGGACCCACAGCCCAACAACGGGCTGAGCTCAGGAAGTTTTGTGGAAGAGTAGGAGAAAGGATAGAGGGAGCCTGAGGGGTCAAGGCCATCACAAGAAGACCCACAGAAAAGACTAACCTAGACCCGTGGGGGCGCACAGACATCGAACCACCAACAAAAGAGTATTCATGGGCTGGACTTAAACCCCTTACACATAAGTCGAAGAAGTGCAGCTTGGTCAACATGTGGGTCCCCTAACAATGGGAGTAGAGGCTGTCTCTGACTCCTTTTCCTCTACCTGGGCTGCCTAGTTAGGACTCAGTGGGAGAGGATGTATTTAGTCCTACTGTGATTTGACATGCAAGGGTGGGTTGGTACCCATGGGACACCCCCTTCTCTGAGAAAAGAGACGGGAATGGGGGGGTGAAGGTAGATATGGGAGGAAAAGAGGAAGGGGGCTGGAATCAAGCTGTAAAATGATTAAACAAATAAAGGAATAAAAAGTTAAAAAAAGGAAAAATATTGGAACTATGTTCTCTCTCCCTACAGAACTGTACCCATAGAGATATGGCTCTAAGCTCTGGCATTGTGTGTGAACGGCAGATCTGGAATTCGAACCGAGACAGTGTGGTTTAGCACCTACAGTATATGTCTATAAAAGAATGTTCTGTTTACACTTTCTATTAAAACAATTGGTAGAGAAATAATACCTCTGTGTCATTTAGAATACTGATTCATTAAAAAGAAGGTTTTCTGAAAAGAAAAATATCTCTACTGATTTTTTTTAGAAATAATTCAATGCTCAAGACCATTGCACAGTAAAGTGTTCTGTCTAAGGTTCACTATGAGAGAAGGTGAGAAGAGCTAATACAAAAAAATCAAAAATCAAAATCAAAATAAAAGAAGCAGATGCTGTTGATCCCCTTACGGAGAGCAGGGCCTGAAGACATGAATATAAAGTTCTTTATTTTTTTTTTTTCCTGAGATAGGCTTTTTTCTGTGTAGCCCTGCCTGTCCTGGAACTCACTCTGTAGACCAGGCTGGCCTAAGACTCCCAGAGATTAGTCTGCCTCTGCCTCTGCCTCTGCTTCCTGAGCGTCAGGATTAAAGACATAATTTTGTATTTTGTAATAGGTTTATTGAGCTACAATCAACACCCTTTGAAATTCAACTTTAGAACATTCCTGTCACTCTGTAAAGAAACTTTCCACTCTGTAGCCATCTCAACCCTCCTTCGTTCCCCAGCCTTAGGAAACTACACTTTTTCTTCATAGACTTACCTATCCTGGGCATTTCAAAGTAATGGACTATCACAATATGTGGGTCTGGCTCCATTTCTGACTGGCTTCTTTCGAGGTCCTTTCCTGTTGCAGTAGATTCAGTACTTGATCATATCACTGCTGACTGCTTTTCTGTGAGGAGGTCCACCACGCGTTGTATTTCCTGCATGTGTCACTCATCCTGTTGTGGAGTACATTTGCATGTCTGTGGGCAGCTCTCCTGTTTCCCTTTCTCTTGGATGAGTACTTTTGCATGGACTTTTTGCCTGAATACTTCTGCACAAGTACTCCTGCATGCTAAGTCATGCAGTCAACTGCCTTGACTTTGAAATGGCTGACAGTGGCATGCCTCTTTCCATCCTATCTGCACAGGACAGATAGTATCTGCCTAGACAGCAGGGATGTCATTTCCCTCCCTCCTTGCCAAAAATTGTCTTCCTTTAAAATTTTTTTTTTGTATTGAAAAAGTTGTCATTAAAATGATATAAAGTGACATGTCTTGGCATTTCATTCACAAATCTGTAATAACTAATGAGATGACATGGTTTACATGTTTTATTCACGTGCTTATATTGCTAACTTGCATATCCTTGTTGGAGAAATGCCATTTAGATGATTTTTCCATTTTAAAAATGGCGATCTTTCAAAGTTTTATTTACATATGTCTTTATGTAGATCTCAGTCCATTGCCAGATATATAATTTCCAATATTTTCTGCCATTTAGTAACTTGCCTTTGCAGTTGGTTGCTGTAACTTATTTCAGCCACCATAGTATTTAACTCCAGAGATCTTGCTGATCTGTCTGTTCTTCCTGTTTCCAATCAAAGAAGTTATTGACAGCTTTAGGCAGGAAGCTTCTTTTTTTCTGCATTTTGCTTTAAAATATTTATTTAAAATTTTCTTTCATGGAGGAAATCATGAAATTTGCAGGCAAATGGTGGGATTTAGAAAAGATCATGTTGAGTGAAATATCCCAGAAGGAGAAAGACAAAAACGGTATATACTCACTTATATAGACCTATAAGAGATGATAAACATAATGAAATCTATACACCTAAAAAAGATAATCAAGAGAGCGGACATGGGGTAAGATTATCAATCCTCATTTTGAAAGACAGATGGGATGCGCATTGAACATTGACAGGAGTCTACTGAGCGCATTTGAAAGACTCTAACTATCAGTGTTTTCAAAGCAAAGATTCATGACCAAACCTTTGGCAGAGTACAGGGAATCATAAGAAAGAAGGGGAGTTAGTCTGATGAGGAAAGGATAGGAGCTCCACAAGGACCAAACATATCTGGGCACAGGGTGCTTTCTGAGACTGACATACAACCAAGGACCATGTATGAATGTAGCCTAGAACCTCTGCTCAGATGTAGCCTGTGGTAGCTCAGTAACCAATTGGTTTCCCATAGTGAGGGGAACAAGGACTATTTCTAACAGGAACTCAATGACTGGCTCTTTGGCCTCCCCACCCCCCAAGGGAGGAGCAGTCCTGTTAGGCCACAGAGGAGAGCTTTGCAGCCAGTCCTGAAGACACCTGATAAAACAGGATCAGATGAATGGGGAGGAGGTCCCCCTTATCAGTGGACTTGGCAAGGGTCACGGTGGAGATGAGGGAGGGAGGGAGGGACTGGGAGGGAATGAGAGATCGGGACACGGCTGGGGTATAGAGTTAATAAAATGTAACTGATAAGAAAAAAATAAAATTAAAAATAAATAAATAAAATTTTCTTTCACTTGGCTATTATATATATATGTACACGTTTATATATATATGGGATGGAAAAGTAGATAGATAAATAGGTAGATGATAGCAGAATAGATGATATAGATAGATGATAGATAATAGATGATATAGATAGATGATAATGTGTGTGTGTCTGTGTGCGTGCGCTTGCGTTCGTGCATGGGAGCATGTGCACACGCATGCGTGCCCATGTGTGCTTGCATGAATTTGTACATGCAAGGTCAGAGGACAACCCCAGGTGACACCTCTACCAGGTAGGTATGTCCGGTCGTTTACCATGATTATACACGCAGACGCAGACATGTATCTTCTTGCTTCCTGTTCTTCCTTGTGTACTAAGGTGAAGAGACGTTCTAGAGACACACATGATTGTAAGAATTTGTAGCAGAAGGGACATTTAAATCGCTCCTCAATGATCCCATGCTCGTCTCATCTGCTGTTTGTCATTAATGAATTAGACTCTGCATTTACTTGCCTCCCCTCTTAAGAGGTGATTAACTTCCATGGGAGGAATTATTATTTCTTACTATTTTCTAGTCAACCCATATGTATCTTTAATTACTCCTTTTAAGTATTGAAGGTTCGGTGACCCAAGCCACATTTATTTTTTTTCTGTACCTTTAGTTGACTTTGTCCACTTCACTGTAGTCTGAAATTGGTTCATAATTAAGATGTCAAATTCAGGAGTGATGCTAAAGGTAACAAGGATGGTACAGCCATCTCTTAAGATATTTCCATCAACTGACAAACTGTGGTTAAGGGAGTGACTTAAAGTACCATACATGATCTGAATTTTCAAGTCTTTTGTGACTAGCAGAATTCAGAAGGGCTTTCTCTCTACAGATGTCTATAATTTGTAAATGATTTTATTTCCTCAGATGACAGAATGAGATGAGAACTGTTTCTAAGCCTTTCTAGTTCTTTCTGAACTCTGGCTGGCTGGTTCAACTCAGATATTCTGGCCCAAACTCCTCTTCAAGCTGACTGATTCAAACTGGCTTTTTATGGCTTCTGACTAAATTGCTCTGCCTGGCCTCAAGCTAATTCTGGCCATATCTTCTGATCTTCTGGATCTTTCTGTCTTCACCTGTGTCTACTCTCTGGGTAGTTGCCAAGACATGGTTATTGGTTGTTGTTGTCCCGGACAAATTCAGAAGTCTTTTGTTCAACTGAAATCGCTTTATGTAGGGCTTCATTTTTCTTTCTAAAAATGAAGAAACGATTCCACAGCAGAATTTCTGGTCCTGTGGCTCTTTCAATCTTTGACCCTTCTTCCATGGTGTTCCCTGAGCCTTGGGGGAAAGGATTGTGTCATGGGTGTATCCATTTGGCCCAGGCTCCACATGAGCCATTAGTGTTTGCATTATGACCTATTTTGTTTTTCTGTGTTGTTGCCTGCCCATTTGCTGCAAAGAGATGTTTCTCTGATGTGGGGTGGGAGCTTCACTCATTTGTGGGTATACGGATAAGTTTTAGAATAAATTTAAGAATTATGTTAGTCTAGAAACATGGCAGTAGTAGGTTCTCTCCTAAGATCCATGATCTCACTAGCCCTGGGTAACTTGCTAGGTTCCTCGTTCCAGGCACGATTTTCCTCCTGTTGGGTAGGCCTCAAGTCCAATCAGACAACTATTAGTTCCTAATAACATGTGAGTGCCACAACTGTTCCTTTGGGGGATATCTTGTCACGCTGGTCATTGAGGCGGCTCGTAGGTATCACAGATGGATAGGATTACTGATTGCTTGCCTTCCTTGTCAGATTACATAGTAATTTCTGGTCCAATGAAAGCTCGATCAGCAGGTCACTTTTAGCACCGCTTTTAGAACTTCTTGTAAGTTTGCTTTTTCTTTATCTGTTCTTAGCCACTTCAATATACCACACTCCCCAAATTTTGAGTTATTACCATTTGTCAACTCAATTCATCTGTTAATTTCAGTTCAGGAATGTGAACTGTTGTTGTACCGGGCTTTTCATAGATTTTTCATTATGTAAGTGAGCATCTATTATTTCAAGAGCAGTGAGATTTTTTTTTTGTTGCATTTGGGCTATATGCTTGGTGTATAGAAGGGCCTACTAGATCTTCCTTAATCTCTGGTTGTAATTTCTTCTCTTCCACCTATTCTATAGTCATCATTAAACTTGTGTCATTTACTATATTTAGATATTTCACCAGCCTGAATGAGCACTCACTCCTCTGTGCATGAGGATTACACTAAGTTCATTGGAAGACTCACCATTGTGATTCATATAAGGCTCCACATCCAAACCTTTTGAGAAACTTGTATGTAATTAGCTTCTCGTGTCCTGTCTGCACAGCACAAAATGTGCTAACTGCAAGTTGGAAGTTCAGAAGTTCAGACTTCCATAAGCATGGTATTTGTTTTGACAAATACCACAAAAATATCAATCTTTTTATTTTTTTTTTCTAATTTTTCTTCTTTAAAAAATTTCTGAGATGCAACTGCTTGTATCTGAAGAGTAACTGGTGTGCTTGATAAAATCTGGCCTCCTTGTCACACTGATTGCAGACAGTTCCTTAAGCACATTCCCCATGGAATCATTGCCACACTGTGCTCTGCACATCTTGAATCTCCTGTTCACACCAGTTATCTTTCAATAGGAACAAAAAGACCTGTGAAAATTTTGGACATCCTGCTGTTATCCAGTGTTCAAGCTCAAGGCAAATCCCAAAAGATCAACGTATTGTCCATTACTGTTTTATGACAAAGACAACAAATGCTGCCCAAATTCATGAACTGTCTGAAGTTCATCCTTTTCTTCTTGGACACATCCCCCATGTATAGCCATCACTAAGCTTGGACATACACATACAGCCTTCCAAAGCTTCAAGTGTAGAAACTACATGTAGAGCTATGGAGACCTAGCAAGTCCAAGGTGTACTGGGGCTTATTTTATTGTTTCCTTTTTTTTTCTCTTCCTTGAGTTGGCCTCATTGATGCTGATGCTATGGAAATCTTTTCATCTTTTTCTCCTAAAAATGTACTCACCAATTTTAACCAGATAATACTTAATTCTTTTGCTGTTTTAGTTACTGTTTGAAATCTTATTATCAGTGGCGTTCTTCCTGGTTTCTTTTGCAGAAATGTCGCTAGACTTTGTCACACGATTTGGTGGGCAGATACCCTATATCTCTCCCATGGATAAAGGAGTTAATGTGGCAGCCATGACATGCTGTAGCGCCATCTCCTGGGACCAGAGCATCTGCACTGAACATCCAGCTAACTTCTTTAACTGCAGCCTCGGAAACCTGGCTTTTAGTGGAGCAAGATCCCCTGGTCTGGGTGCAACCTATGAGCAAAGACGACACAGCACTGCCCTTAATAATTTCTTTAATTAAACAGTTAATTTTTATTTCAAAAACTACCATCTTGTTACTTGACTACTAATTTCCTTTTCCTTTTTTCTTTTTGTCTTTTATTTGAGATCAAGATGATTTTTTTATAATCTTGTTTAGCTTTTCATTTTTATGCTTTCTCCTTATTATTTTTAAATTCACCTAAGTGACTACAATGCAATTTTTTTTCGTTTAGTAAAGTTGCAATGAGTTAGTATTAGTTTCCCACCATGTTCTCAAGGGGAAAAGCGTCACTGTATCATTTTCCACGTTTTTCAGCTCTTCTTTCTTCAGAACCTCCGCACTCAGCACATAGCTTCTTACAATCCATGATTGTGTTTCCCCTCCTATCATCATAGCTCTAAGCCCTTCCATCAACCTGATTTCTGTTCAGGACCCCTTGCTGATTGCCCAGTGCCTCCATGGAAAACACAGAGAATGGTGGCCTCACCTCTGTGTTTTTAGATCTGAGCTTTTGTTACTCCATGATGACTCAATTTAAAACACTTTTATTCTGATTTTCATTTTTTAGAGTGAAAAGGACTCGCATCCATGGATCAGATCAGGATGGCCTGTGTTTGCTGCCCTTTTCCACTGCTGTGATAAGGTATCTAACAAGAATCAACTAAGTTTGAAGGGATGGTTTTTGCTCTCAGTTGAGAAGCTGTAGCCCATCATGACAGGGAAAGCATGGCAGCAGGCACGGGGCAGCTGGCCACATTGCCTTCATAATCAGGAAGCAGAGAGATGAGGAAGTGGGGCTGGATAAGAA
This sequence comes from Psammomys obesus, assembly GCF_907164565.1. Classification (NCBI taxonomy): domain Eukaryota; kingdom Metazoa; phylum Chordata; class Mammalia; order Rodentia; family Muridae; genus Psammomys; species Psammomys obesus. The sequence goes on along the minus strand of NW_026595515.1, from coordinate 18,444 downwards.
ATCTTAACCTTCACCCCTGGAGTGATTGCTTCTAGGCCACACCTGAAGGCCCACATTAGCTGAGAACCAAGTGTTCAAACACATGACCTATATGAATATTTCTTATACAGGACATCTCATATGGCTGTTTTTATAAGGTTATCTGAGTTAATCACTGAGTTTATTATACCTCTTTTAAAAAATAACCTCCTGGATATCTTCAGATACTTTAATCTTCTGGCCAGTATAGATCTTCTTTTCTGCGTAGGTTAGAGACCATCGTTGAGTTCAAGTGCTTTTACAGTCTTGTCTGATTAAAGCAGGGTAAGTTGACTCTCCTGTAGGGCACCGTCTGGCAGACCACCACCCTGCCTGGAGCACTGATGCTCTCAGATAGTTGTTCAAAGCTAAGACCGTAACCAAGAGCCAAAGATGTCATTTCACTTTTATTTTCATTGTTATTTTATTGGCATACTAAACAGAAAGACAATATGAAGAAGAAATGCATGCCAGATTAAAGAGAAACAGGCATCTTTATAATTAAGTGAGCTTATTTTAATACATAACTACTTGACTCAGAGATAGAACCTCTGCATTGAAACATTACTTTCTGGAAATTGCATTGGTCCATATATGTAGTTAGAAAACATCTTTACAAGGACCAAGGTTTTGGGTAAAGGCATAAGCTGTCTGTGTACCATGACCACAGGCTGTGCCACTAAACTTGGTACTGGATAGAGTAGTGACATCAAGCTGTTGTCATCTGAATTCAGTCACTAACCTTAACAATAATGATGTGGCAGCAAGAGAGCATGAATGCTCATAGGATGCAAAGTGGACTTCACATTACCGTCTGTGATATGTTCTGACCAATAATACGAAATCAGAAATACCGTCTGGATTGCTGTTGTCACTTTAGACTACAAGAAATTCAAGGGAGGATGGAACAAGCCAGATAACATATGAAGCAAGCTGAGTGGGAAATGAAAAGGTAGAACATTCTTGCTGATAACTGAGATAGTGCCCCCAAGAAACCACTGCCAAAGAAGAGACTGAAGCGGACTTAGAAGACACAGTAGTCAACACTGCTGCAGGTCCTCGTTTAGACAGACTAACTGTAAAGCTAAAGTCCTTCTGAGGCAGAAAAGCCTCAACTATTTTGTTAAATATGATAATATTGCTTTATAAATATTCTTCCAAAATAACTACCTCAAAGTACACATTGAAAATGATGCACACAGAGCTAGAAATTCTGGGACAGGCTACACAAGAGTGTATTTTTATTTTTATTTTTATTTTTTTTTTACCGTTGTAGTTAAACAATCCAATTAAAAAATTTTGGTATCTTGTTTAATTAGTGAAAGTACATTAAATAAGCCTTATGAGATACATTAGGGTCATAATGGAGGTGATGCTGACACAGGTTGGAAACTAACCCTAAACTAAACAGAACAGTTGAGAACAATCATGTTCTAAATCATACAGTACAAAATGAATCATCAGAGACAGGGAGGTCACTGGGGCTGTTTCCTATGAAGACCACCTGAGGAGGTGAGGCTATGAGCTGAGATCAACTTGGGAAGCTATCTGTTGTCTCTCCTCTGCATATTTTTATGTGTCTAACACACACACAGAGAAAGAAATACATACATATATATGTAGATATATACATATATACATTTGCCTTGCAATATCCCCTGGTTGGAAGTAGATGGCCAATTTCAACCATGTTTTTTCTTGGCATACATTTGAAATTAAATTTTTTTTCCTGGTTGTTTTGTTTTATATTCATATACCGCATCTAGTGTATATGCTTTGGTGCGCCTATGTAGGTAGGGCAGCATACGAGACTTGCTTCTCTTTTCTCATCAACCCTAAAATTTCACTGCTTTAAAATCATTTGTAGTTACTCTCCCAAGATCATTATATATGTGTACTTGCTGTATAGGTTTTTTTTTCTTTTCTTTTTTTTTTTTTGTTAACTTGACACAAGCTCGGATAATCTGGGAAAAGGGAAACTAAATTGGGAAAATGACTACCAAGACTGGCTGCCCTACAGGCAAGCAGGGGAGATTTTTTTGATTATTGATTGCTATCGGAAGACTTCACCTACTGGGCTGAGTGAGCTATGAGGAAGAATTACGTGAGCACCATTCCTGTATGGTCTCTGATTTCAGCTCTCGCCTCCAGTTTCCGGCATTGACTTCCCACCCTAACTTCCCGTCCTGGTGGACTATATGCCATAAAGTGGAGCCATTTCCTCCCCAAGTTGGTTTTGGTCATGGTATTTATCACAGCAATAGAAGATTAACTAAGAGAACATGTAAATATTCATCCTTTAAGAAAATTGAAAATGTAATGTTAACCCCCCACTTTAGCTTCTAGGAAGTATGAGCCACATACCCCAACTGGCGTCTAATGTTTCCTGCATTTGATTTGGTGATAGAAAATAGTTCATGCTGGTGTTTTAAAAGAAAATTGAACTAAATTCAGACCCATACTCATTTTCAAATGTTGACGTTTCAGTAGTCCCAGAAGACGAAGCAGGCTGAATTAGGGCAGAACCCTGACTGGCACACAAATGTTGACGTTAGGTTACACAAGGTGAATGAGCATTTACACTGTCTCAAATTGGTCCAGGAGGGAGACCTCTTACAGCCTCAGTGCCCTGCTGTGACCACGCCAGGGAATCCATTTCTTCTTCATCAGAGACCTGTGAGTAACAACAACACCTATCTGGATTTGTGTTTGCCAGATGCTAGTTGTGGTACTTATAACCCAGATAACTGTTGGGGGAATGGGGCTCACACTATTATAAGGTGCAGGCAGTAGCTCAGAAAGTTGGGTGAAGAGTCAGAGCTCAGTTCATTTATTTAGTGCTCCAAGGAGCTCTGGAATCATCTGCTACCTACTTATTCTCTTGGAAACATCCACTACCTCTAGAGATGAGCTGCCCTCCTTTCCTTTCCTAGAGTCCAAAGGTAACACCCTCATCTGTATATATTGGTCTAGCCGAGACTCAAAGCCCTTGGCAAGCATCAGTCTGTGCCACAGCTGCCTGCAGCCTGTGAGCTGTGCTTTTTTTTTTTAATTTTTTATTAATTACACTTTATTCATTTTGTATCCCCCCATAAGCCCCTCCTCCTCCCCTCCCAATCCCACCCTCCCTCCCCTTTCTGCATGCATGCCACTCTCCAAGTCCACTGATAGGGGAGGTTCTCCTCTTCTTTCTGATCTTAGTCTATCAGTTCTCATCAAAAGTGGCTGCATTGTCCTCTACTGTGGCCTGGTAAGGCTGCTCCCCCCTCAGGGGGAAGTGATCAAAGAGCAGGCCAATCAGATTATGTCAGAGGCAGTCCCTCTTCCCATTACTATGTAACCCACTTGGACACTGAACTGCCATGGGCTACACCTGTGCAGGGGTTCCAGGTCATCTCCACGAATAGTCCTTGGTTGGAGTATGATTTTCTGGGAAGTTCCCTGTGTTCAAATTATCTTGTTCTGTTGCTCTCCTTGTGGAATTCCCGTCCCCTCCAGCTCTTACTATTTCTCACTTCTTACATAAAATTCCATTCACTCTGCCCATCAGTTGGCCATCAGGCTCAGCATCTGCTTTGACAGTCTATACTGCAGAAGCTTTCAGAGGCCCTCTGTGGCAGGTTTCAAGGTTGTTTCCTGTTTTCTTCTGGCTTTCAGAGGCCCTCTGTAACAGGTTCTGAGGTTGTTTCCTATTTTCTTTTTCTTCTGATGTCCATCCTCTTTGCCTTTCAGGATGGGGATTGAACATTTTAGTTAGGGTCCTCTCTTTTGCTTAGTTTGTTTAGATGTGAGCTGTGCTTTTGAAGGAAGCAGGAGAGCCAGGATCTGTCAGAGTCAAATATCAAAGACGCCCGATGTCTAAGAAAAGTGGGAAAAATTGAGCAGGGTGTACGTTTTCTAATTTCAAAAAGTGCAATATGAAATTCACATCTAAATATTTATATGCATGTGGATATCTCTGTTTTATATATCCTTTTCTTATATAGCTGGTCTACCACTCAAAAATGCCTAATGATGATCACAATCTGGAGGTAAATATTACTTAAACTAGAATAATGAGATTTCTTTTTTTCTGTATTATGCATTGAACCATGACTTCTCATGTGCTAAGAAAGGGGCTACCACTGAGTTAGGCCCACTGAGACTTTTTAATTAGTCTACATAATTTTTTGAATTATTCCTTTTAATAGAAAGACCGAAACATAGAGGTAAACATTTATTCCACACAGATTTTGGTCAATGGCAAGGCATTTGTGTGACAGTGGTCCCATGATGATTATATAGCCTTGGTTACATGTGGTATAAAAGCATAACTCACCAGTCTATGATAAAGCTGTAATAGGCCAATTGTAATAGTCATTCCATGGGAACACAGAACACTCTTATGCTGATTTAAACAGTTGATAATGATAGTAAGTGGACCATGACCTGCTGTACTTTACGCTGGATCACCATTGTAGAATGTACTCCATAAAAAAAACAAGTACTCTTGCTGTCTTGTTGGAATTCACATTTAACCCTGCCTAGACAAATGCCTGGCACAATACAGAGCCCACAGTAAGCTTGTCAAATCAGTCTGGTACTTAAAGCAGCCTAAGCTTGTTAAATCAGTATGGCACTCACTGTCATGGTGACTGTTCATACAAAAATATCCAGGTAAAACCTTTGTGTAAGTAAAGAAAAAAAAAATGTGGGAAAGGATAGGCTTCATCGTCCTTTTCTAATCATGAGCATGATGGTGTAGAATATGAGGACTCATTATATTAAGTCCTTTTTTTTAGCAAGTCTGTTAATAAGATATTTATGGTCCCCAGGGATTTGATTAGTCTCTGAAAGTTAGAAGAAGAAAGACACATGAGTCCGCAAAATAATATCAATAGAATAAAATAGGTCCCACTCGAGGGATTCCTCTGTATGTGAGAGTTGTGCTTCATAAAATTTAGTGGTTGGGAGGTGGTTAGTGGAATATCTAAGCATAAAAGGAGAACATGGATGTAGAGGGTCTGACGTGAGATATGCTCTCCAAGTTTTATCAGCTACGCACACTATCATGGAGGTTTTGTTCCAGTTATGTGATGCTATTCTTGATGTGAATGAGAATTAATATTATTAAGGGTAAAAGGAAGAAAATGAAAGAGAAGAAACAATCCGTTTGTTTTCATTTTTACTAAGACAGTTGGGAAGAGTTTCCATTAGTTTGCTCAAGTTTGAGAACTTTGTGAAATCATTTTGCAATTCTTTCTGTGTCCCAAGACTCCTGGAAATTTAATTTCCAGAACCTCTTTCCTTCTACCGGTGAATTCATCCAGTTTGGTGTTTTCACTGAGTCCATGCTTATGCTTGGTGCCAAAAATCCAGGAGAGGAACAATGGGCCCTTTCCAAAGGCCCCTGAACTTCTTAATTGAACCAAACTGCTAGTTTTGACCCTTCTTGGTACAAACCATTTGATTCTGCTGGATCTTACTACCAAAGTGTTGACTTAAAAAATCAGAGTTCTGCTTCCTCTTCACCTATTTCTCTCTTTCCTCGACTCCACCCACTCATCTTTCCTCACCTGATCAGTAAATGCCTCCTTTGAGTTGCCTGTTCTGCCTCAGTCTCTCTTGCTGGCTCACGGAAGCATGCTGTCTTTGTCCCTTTTGGCTCCTGGAGCCTACTAAACGAAAATTTTGCTGGTGTGTCAGGCAGTTTCTCTCACGCTACTGCGTACCCGCCACATGAAAATGGATGTCTTTCCTCTCTGTTTCGGGGCATCTCTCTGAAGAGTTTCCTTCCTTTGGGGGGTATCCTCAGACTGAGGGTCTTTCACCATTGCACTTTCCCTTTCCTTTCCTATGGCTCGGTGACATTTTATTAGAGCATGCTATTGGAATCCTCCCTCTGGGGAAAGTTTATATTTACAACCTCTTTTCCTAAGTCTCCCCCACCACCTCCTTGCTCTGTTGCTGGAAATTCCTTACTGACACCCTTTTAAGGATGTCTCTCTTCCTGTCTCTTGACTACTTTGACTCTTGCTTGTTCCTGGAGCTTTCTCCATCTCTCTTGCTCAGTTGCTGTGGCCTGAACTAATTACAGGCTCTTCTTAAACTCATCCACTCCTCACCTGCCTTTTCTAATCTCTTTCCTCAGAATCAGAGGTTCCATTAGGATGAGCTGTCCTACTATAAGTAGCTTGGACTCAGTACAAACTAAATAATCAGTTTCAATGGCCAGAAAATAGTACACTCAATTTTGTACATCTTACAGATTGTGACAACTTTCATCTCAAAGCAAGTGATCTGGAAATCCCTTTATCTCTAAGATCTTTCCACTTTACTCTTGATTTTTTTTTTTTTAATCTCTAAATCTTCCTTACTCTCTGCTCTTGTTCCTACCTCTGATCCCTTTGGGTTCAGCCTTACAGAGATTCAAATGTCTTTTGAGTATTGATAATATTAAAATAGTGTCACATGCTGTGGTTCTACTATACTAATGAGCTGGCTCTGGAATTAGGATTTGTCCTGCCTTAGACCCAAGTGTGTTTGGTTAAAAATTTCCTCTAAAGCCTCTCTTCTGGTTCAGACTGGCCACCTGGCTCTGTGACAGATAGAAGAACAAAACAGAATAGCACCCTCCCTTCCCTGCCCAAAACACACTTCACACTTGAGAACAGGTAAGAGGTAAACCATTTCAAATAGAGGTTAATACTGGCTAAATGTGATTGCAGATGTTTAGCTCTCTGAGTACTTTCTCCACAATTTTTTATATTTTTTTTCTTTTTCTGTATGTGAAGCGTTGTGTTGAAATGTAAACTACCTCAGGATGTGTAAGACCTTTTTCATGTGGTTTAGAAAAGAAAGTCTGTAAAGTCCATAGTAATAAAAGTTGTCTTTAAACTTGTTGTCAAAAAGGGTTGATAGCTAAAAAAAATCTATGTATAGGTGATCTTAATTAACTAAAGCAAGTCGTGTGTGTAACTTGGACTCAATTCTTACTTAGGAAACTATATTATTTTTTTATTAGACTAAGGAGACAATACCAGGGCCCCAAGCTTTAATTTTATTTTTCCTAAACTAAGAAGAAAACACTAGGCTTGTAAAGTATTATTTTTTTTCCTAAAAGTAAAAAAGTAATAGTTGAGGACCAAATCATGAACAAAGTTTATAGAAAACAGGATTTAAAAATAATATATGTTTGATGATTAAGGTTTATAAATTCCTTACGATTATAATGGTCTATTTAGGGTTAAAAAATACCTTAATGATGCATAATCACTTTATGTTTTGCTGTATTTGTTGCTTCAGCCATTTGAAAAAAAGTGAGTCATATAAAAAAATGTAAAACAATCTCGAAAATAAGGCCCATAGTCTCTTCATGGACCGTATTTATGGTTTAAAGTTGATATTAACACTTTAAGGTCTTCAACTCAAAAATTATAAATTTTTAGGTTCAAACTTTAATCTTACAAAAGCTGCTAACTTATTGTAAATCACTAAAGATAACTAAGAGCAGGACGAGGCATGAAGGGCTTCCCAGAACAGACAGTAATGCCGGCTTCTGGCTGCGGCCCTGAGGCCACCTTTAATGAAGATGGGTCACCAATGAACTCCACCCGGAGCTTGCTTCAAATGCGGCAACACTGCTTTCTGGGCGAAGAACTGCCCCCCACGCTGTCCATTGCCAGGACCTTGTCAGAAGCTATGGATTCTGGGGGGTTTGGCTACCCAGCTCTGCCTTGCTAAGGTAGATCAGTTTCCCACATCGTTCCTCCACATGGAAATCTCCATCATCTTCTGGGCCTAATGATCAAAGACTGCTGCTGCCTGGGATTTCTGCCACTACGATTACCACGGAGGAGCCCAAGTTGACTGTGTAGTTAATGGGTAAGTTTCTGCCATTTTTAACAGATTTAGGGACTAATTGGTCTGTACTTTCAGATTTCTGTGACAGGTGTTGATGACTTGCCCCACCAACCCAGGGCTATAGGACCTCTCCTCTGTTACAGCTGGGGCCACTTGATCATTCACTCCTTTCACAGTAAGCCTAGTAGCCCAACCTCACTAGTGGGCAGCAATACCATGGCTAAATTACACTGTTGCTTTTCAATCAACTCTTTTTGAAAATTTTCTTCTTCTTTTTCTTCTTCTAGCTTCTGAAGGCATCCTTATACTTCTGGTCAATGAGGCAGTCTGAAAGAGAAGAGGATGAAGCAGTTGTGTCAGCCAGTAAATAAGGATGCCTCCTCTTATTCCTGCATTAAGAACTTTTTAAGGACCCTACCTCCTACCCCGTTACTCTCAATACCATATCTCTTTAAAACAACCATACAGTGTCTTTTTAATAACAGTATTTTCAAACCCACTCATTCACCCTTTAACACACATATCCTGTCTGTCCTACCACTCCAGACATTAAAGACGCTTTATAAACCATTCCTTTACACCCAGACTCACATGGCCTCTTTGCCTTCATCAGGGAGGACCCTGCCACTGGAACTTGGACTGTCCTCTCCTGAGGGGTTCCAAGATAGTCCCCTTTCTTTAGCCAGGATCTGGCCACTGACCTCCTTTCTTTCAATCTGTCTCCAAGCCATTTAATTCAATATGAAGATGACTTTCTACTATGTATTGCCCCCCCCCCTCTTCCCACTGTCACAACACATGCTGTTCAACTTCTAAACTTCCTAGGAGAGCAAAGGATGCTGAGGCTCCCCTTCAAAAGCTTAACCTTCAGTCCTTCAGGTCAAACATCTAGGCTTTCTGTTATCCCCTGACAGTGTGAGCTCACTCACTACCCCAGACAGTACCTGCAGACCCTCATACCTCCAACCAACACAGAAGAGATTCTCTCCTTCCTTGGCCTGGTGGGGTACCTCAGAACCTGGATTCCTAATGTTGCTCTTCTTGTTTGCCCCCCTCTATGAAGCAGCCAAGATCCCCCTAACCAAGCCTAACACCATTAAACCCCAGCCACTCCCTCTCTCCCACCCTCACAGGCACAGGCCATGTTAGAATTCTTACATGACTTACCATCTTCAGGGCTCCAAATGCAAGGACTTAATTCAGAGCTCTGTAAGTGGCCTAAAGCAAATTCTTGCACAAGGGTTGAGGCAAGGCCTGCTCCTACTTCCATTCTCTTTCTCCATTTTATATTTCCCATCTGATTGAGGGCTGCCGGGGCCAGCCGGGCAGAGTCGAATGGTTCTTGAGTTGGGCGTGAGGATTAAAATTAATAAAATAAACACACAGCACACAGGAAACTTTTTAAAGGTCCAGACTCGACAGCCACGGCAAAAGGCAGACTGCTGCAGCAAGCAGCATCAGCAGCAAGCCTCAAGTCTCTGCCTGCCTCCTCTGTCTCCAGCCTTCTTCTCTGTCTCCAGCCTTCTCTTCTGTCTCCAGCCTTTTCTGTCTCCAGCCTTCTTTTGCCGTAAATGTCGGCCTGTCTTTTTATTTTAGAGTTTCTGAGCCAGAGTAGAAACATCTCAGAACAATAGGTTAATTTGCACAAGGAGCTAGAGGAAGAGGTGTGACCCTCACAAGCTATCCCACCTGCTGTCACAAACAAAAGGAGATGGACTTGCAAGTTCTCTGCCATTAGTAAAGGCCTGCTTGATTTAAATATCAAAGCCGGCTGCTTGGAGTCATGGCTCCCGACAGAGGGCTTCATGACTTTCAGAACCTTTTTTTGGCCTATCCTTCCCAGATCCTGTTTACAGGGTTCTGTCATACTTTCTTTGGGATCTGGTACATGCTATGTTAGGATTTTGGTGGAGTACTGTATAGTGTTGGGGTGAACGTGGGTATGAATACTCTTTCTTCACAGTAAGATGACCCGGGAGACAAAGACCTGTCTTGACATGCATTGTAACTATAGACTTAGTGACATACACTGGCTATAATCAGGTTCTTCCCCAAAGATCTCTGCCTGTCCTGTTGGCCATGTGGACAGTGACCCATCCCCAAGTACCGACCTCACAGTGCACACAGTGCCCAAAGCGAGAAAGATCATTTTCACTGTTGCTTGGCTTAAAAGCATTTTGTCTGAAAATATTTGTGTCTGCATTTCTCCAACTATGCCACACTTATTTATCTGTTAAAATGTCCCCCCATAAATAAGTCAATTCAAATGCAGAAAAGGAAAACCTAACCTCAAGAAACCTGCTTGAGATCTTCTAAGATGACATCATCTCCCAGGCACTCAAAGATAAACTGATAGTGCTTGTGTCACATGTGGGCACTTAATGGAGAGGATAAATGCTATAAGAGGCAGGAACACAGCTTTAACTACCTTAGTAATATCAGGGTTATTCATCCCCATGGAGGGATGAAGTACACCCAGTCTTGCCCTGCCTCCCCCAGGGTGTGTTGGCTTTGCTTCCTTGGGCTGCTTGTGGAGTTTCCCCCAAGTATTTACACAGCAGCAGCTTCTGTTGGTAAGAGAACACACGCTGCCAGCACTGTGATTCCAACAAGAGAGTGAAAGGCCACCCTCCTCAGCTCCAGGGTCCAAGTCCTGGGAGGAAGAAAACCTCCTGTTACACAAAGTGCGACTAGTACATCTTTTGTTCCAGGCTCCAGAGTGGTTCGCAAGGAGATTTTACTGGTCCTCGTTTCATTTAAAACTTTGATGTTTTCTTCTTTTAATAGTTCATTAAACTAGTTCAGTTTCAGTTTTTATAGCCTTTGAATCCTGATATTGCTCATCTTAAATTGTGCTCAGGCACGCTTACCTACTGGTGAGTAAGTATTTGAAAATGTCCATCTGTGGTGCTCATTTCACCTCCTTTTTGTTCAGTCTGGGACCTCAGCCCTAGATGGGTGCAATTCGCATTCAGCATGGGGCTTCTCTCATTCATTAAGCATTCTAGGAGCCACCTTCATAGACAAACTCAGAACTGTGTTTTCATGGTGATTCTAAGTTGCGTCCAGTTAGCAAAAGGTTAGCCATCACACATCCATTAGCCTGAAAAATACCCCTGCATAATGGGGCTTTTTAGGTGCTTTAGGCAGAGCAGGATGGTACGTAATTTAGAAAAAGAAAACAACCTTTTCTGCATCCAGAAAAGGATGTTGTGGAGCGAATTTACACTCCCACCCTACTGCACCCACACATATTCCATTTTCAGCCATCAGTTCCCAACTCTGCACCACCTGTCTTTATAGAGCACAGGGAGGAAACTCACGCTGAAATCTCTTCTTGCCATAGGGCTTACTGCTGCTTCTATTGAAAGAATGCGGAAACCATTTGTTCTACCATGAACAGGTTGGGCTTTTGTTTGGATGTTTGGTTTTTGCCCTTCAGAAGGTTTGGAATTGAACAGTGCATGTGTTTTGTGTCTGGCTTCTTTCAGTTGACACAGTTTTTTTTTGAGATTCACCAACAGTCTGTGTGCATCAGAACTCCATTCTTTCATATTTTTTATTCCTGAGTTGTAGTGCCCTAGATGGATATATCACAGCTTATTTTATACATTTGTTGGCAAACATTTAAAGTTATTAAAATTTTATGAAGAGAGCAAAAAAAAAAAAAAACTTTTGATCTTACTCTTTTCTCAATATATACATTGAGGCTTAGTATTATTTCAGGTAAAAGAAATTATTTGGCTTTTCAAAAAGGCAAGAATGAAAGAAGGAAGAAAAAAGAGGAAGAAAAGGAGGAAGAAATAAAGGTAGACAGGAAAAAACCCACATTGATTTTAAATAGAAAATTCTGGGATTTTAGAGCCAGAGATTACTGGGCTTGAGGACAGGTGATGTTTCTAGTTCTATATGGATAAATGAGCACACCTTTTCACACATCAGGATTTTTTTAAAATTTAATTTTATTTATATATTTACTTATTATAATTTATTCACTTTGTATCCTCGATGCAGCTCCCCTCCCTCATCTCCTCCCAGACCCACTCACCTTCCCTCTTCTCCCCCTATGCTATGCCCTCCTCTAGTCCACTGATAGGGGAGGACCTCTTCTCCTTCTACTTGACACTACCTTATCAGGTCTCATCAAGGCTGGCTGCATCATTTTCCTCTGTGGCCTGGCAAGGCTGCACCGCTCCACCCCTACCCTCCCAAGGGAGGTGATCAAAGGACCGACCACTGAGTTCATGTCAGAAACAGCCCTTGTACCCCTTACTAGGGAACCCACTTGGAAACTGAGCAACTAATGGGCTTTCTTTGAACAGGGGGTCTAGGTCTTCTCCATGCATGGTCCTTGGTTGGAGTATTGATCTCTGCAGGCAGCCGTGGGCCCAGGTGTTTTGGCTCTGTTCTCCTTGTGGAGTTCCTGTCCCCTCCAGGTCTTTTGATCTCCCTCTTCTTCCATAGGGATTCCGGCACTCTGCCTAAAGTTTGGCTATGAGTATCAGTATCTCCTTTGATACCCTGGTGGGTTGAGTCTTTCAGAGGTTCTCCGTGGAAGGCTCTTGTCCTTTTCCTTGTCTTCTCCTACTTCTGATATCTATTCTGTGTCCCCTTCTGAATGAGGATTAAGCATCTTCACTAGGGTCCTCCTTGTTGTTTAGCTTCTTTAGGAGCATAGATTTTAGCATGTTGATCCTATATAATATGGTTAATATCCACTTATAAATGAGTACATATCATATGTGTTTCTGCTTCTGGATTACCTCACTCAGGATGATCTTTTCTAGTTTCCACCATTTGCCTGAAAATTTCATTATTTCCTTGTTTTTAATTGCTGAGTAGTAATTGTGAAAATATACCACACTTTCTCTATCTATTCCTCCATTGAGGGACATCTGGGTTGTTTCCAGGAATTTTTTAAAGTTTTCTTTTCTTAATGAAGATGCCACCATGCAGTATTGGTGAGAGAATTAAATTCTATGTGCTGACCATGGGAAGTGCATAACAGTTGCTTAAAAAGTGGGGGATGCAGAGACTGATCCTTCAACCAAAGACCACATAGAGAGGACCTAGACATTCTGCTCAGATGGAACCCATAGACAGCTCAGTCTCCATGTGGGCTCCCCAGTAAAAGGAGAAGAGACAGTCTCTGACATGAACTTGGTTGTCTGATCTTTGATCATTTCTTCCTGGTGAGGTAATCTAGCCAGCACACAGATGAGGAGAATCCAGGCAGTCCTGATGGGACCTGATAGCCCCTTCAGACAGTAGGGGAGAACTTCCCCTATCAGTAGACTAGGGGAGAAGGATAGGGGTGGAAGAGGAAGGAGGATGGGCCTGGGAGGAGATAAGGGGGAGCTACAACTGTGATACAAAACAAATAAGTTGTAAATAATGATGATGATGAAAATAAGAAGAAATGAAATGAAAATGAAGAAAAGAAAGAAAGAAAGAAAGAAAGAAAGAAAGAAAGAAAGAAAGAAAGAAGAAAGAAAGAAAGAAGTGGGTGGTTCCCATACCTCCCCAGGACAGGAAGAGCAGGCTGGAAGGGCTCTCAGAAACCATCTCTTTCTTTAGGGCACACTTAGCTACTAACTACTCTCCAGATTCAAATTCCCACACCATCTTCCCTCTACCCACCGGACCTGTGACCATTACACAGTGCTCTGCTGCCATCCTCTGGCAGGTTTAAGTTTACAACAGCTGACTGCCACTTAAGACAGCTCCACATCAGAGCTCTCCTGGATGGACCTGATAGGCTTTAATTTAGTGGACACCGAGGAATGGTAGACAACAGGTGAAAAGGTTTTGCCCAGTGAGAAATGAAAGTTGTTGAGGAGTTTGACACCACATAGAAGCTAAGAGACTAGAACATGTATGGAACACTTCTAATTCATTCCTTGGGTCCTATAAATACATTTGAGAAATGGTTGAAGTTTGGTATTTACAAATCTGTCAGCAAAATTTATTCTCATACTAAAATCTTGTCATTTACTAGTGCTACTTTCTACTTTGAAATATGTGTTAATAGTAAAGCTGAATTTAAGTCATGTAAAAAGGGAATGAAGTTGAGTGTTCATTTCATGCATCATTTACATTTTGCAAAATAACTGCTGGCTGTGTGTATGCAGGTGTGCGGTCTGTAGTGTGAGTTTGTGTGTATGTACGTGTTTGTGTCCAATATGTGTGATGTGAGTTTGTGTGTGTAGATGTGTTGTGCGAGTATGATGTGTGTAGTGTAAGTTTGTATTTGTGTATGTGGTGTGTTTGGGTGGTGTTTATGTGGTGTGTGTGTGTGTGTGTGTGTGTGTGTGTGTGTGTGTGTGTGTGGTGTATGATCTTGGTGACAAAGTGACTTGACAATCCATTTCCCCTAATTCAGTAAATGAAGACTTGATAACTGTTACAGACTGTGAACTTATGGAAATCACAGAAGGGTAGAGATGAAATAAGTGACTTTCAAATGTTCTGTTGGCTTGAGTGTATATCCTGGTCGTATAGAGCACTGAAATGAATTAAAATGCCATATTGTACAGATGTACAGGAACATGCAAAAAGCAAATATGAATGGAGGTATGTCTTTTTTAGACTACAAATCATTCCTTCAGCTTTTTTTTTTTTGAGATATAAGAATTGATCATAATGTAAGTCTGTAATGCACAAAAGGAAAATAAGATAGTATGCCATCTGCAGCAGAAGGAACAATGAAATTTAGTGGTGGGAGGTGAAATGGGCTATAAAAACAGCAGATTTGCTAAAGAGCAAAAATATGTCCTATAATTATAGAACATAATAACAAGTTAAAATTCGTTAAGCTTGTAAGTAGTAGATTGAACACAGATTTAAAAAGAAAAGGATCAATGATCTGGTATTGAAGTCATGAATATAACACAGATTTTAAAAATACGGGAATAAACTTGAAAAGGGACAGTAAGAGACAAAGGTAAACTATCAAGACAGGGAGAGTAAACCCATAGTTTGAGTCCCAGAAGAACAAAAAGTGTGATATCACAAGAAATAATCGAGAATCTTCTAGAAATGGTAAAAGACACCTGTCTAGAGATTCAGGAAGATTTCTGAGTCCTAAGCTCAATGAATAAGTAGAGTCCAAAACCCATGAAATTTCAGAGTAAAACTTGACATAGATTCATATTTAATAAAATGTGTCCTTCTAAGATGAAGCTCTTTAAAGAAAAATAATTCGGCAGACTTCTTAAAAGAAAAACTTGTATTGGTTCTCTGTGAATTTCACATTGTGCAGTCATCTCTCTCCCTGTCCCCTCAAGCCTGCCCGCCTTAGACCCTTGCAACCTCCCCACCAACAGAGAAAAATAAATCTTGTTGTGGAAGCTGTAGTGTGTCACGGTGTATCCCATAGTGCATCCTTTTGTCCACACTTCTTTGCTTGCAAATGTTCATGGCAATGACTCATTTGGTCTGGTACAAGGCCTCTGGTTTCTGCTACTGTATCGATACTGGAACCTCAATGGGGCTCCTCTCGGATATCCTATTGCTGCCCTTCATCATGGAGATCCTGCAGTCTTAGATCTGAAGGACTTACATGTATTCCAGCAATTCATTGATGGGGTAGATAAGGGGGTGGGCCAATTCAAAGCCTCGGATCTGGGCCTGAGCGGTCTCTGAGCTGGTCAGCGAGCTCACTGTCCTGCTCTCACACGCTCGGGGCTGGCTCATCAGCAAACTCCACATTCAGGTCCAGATCTATTCTGCTGCCTAGGTGATATGCAGGGCACACTCTCCCATATGTTGCAGCTGAGGTGGGATATGGCCATTTCTCCCACTCTCATGACCCTGTGGGGCAGCTCCCCTGCCTGCCACAGATGACAAGGGACAAGCGAGGGAGTAGGTGTGGCTTTGTTGTAAGAAGTGCATCACTGCGGGTGGGCTTATCTTTTAAACTGGATTTAGATTTATGCCATACCTGAAAGTCACATCCATGATTCTTTGGTGGTTGTTTATTATTATTGTTATTATTATATTAATATTATCGTTATTATTTTGCTTAAAGAATGCCAGGCTTCTGAGAGGCATGCCTTTAACCTGATCTCCTTAGCTTGACTGAGAGCGTCTGAGAGTAAGTACTGTATATTTTTCTAGGGTCTAGTCATACAGCAGCATCCTTGATTGGAGCTTGGCCTTCTTTAACACAGGGCTGCATGCCATAGGGTTGTGTTTGAGGCTTTTGCTTCCTAATTTTATCCTTTAAATTTTTTTTGATAAGCTAGAGAGAATATCCTGGACCTTTTAAATTTCTTGTTTTGGCTTAAAAACTATCTCTTATTTATATCATTTTTTTTTAAAGGAAATGATACTCAGTAGCCTTTGGGAAATCCCCAACCATATTCTTAATATCATTAGGTTCATTTTCTGTCTTTAATGTTCTTATCAGCAGAAGCATTACCAAAACTCCTACCATGATGGCATGGGTTTTCTTCTTCCTTCAACCAGGAGCTTGTTAAATCAGCCAGTTTCTGCCCCAGTGCCAAGGGAAAAAAAAAAACAAAAACAACAACAACAACAACAACAAAACCCTTTCGTTTACAATACCACAGGTTTTTTAATCCCATTTATTTTGTTTTGTTTGTTGTCAAGGCATCCTAAAAATTGATCTAAATCATGCTATATGATTTTCACAATTTTGTGGGTAGATTGTTCGCAGCTACACGAGTCTTCCACTGTAAATATACTAATGACTGGGACCATCCCTCCAAGTGTATTCATCTGAGGGTCTAGGGGCTGCGTGATCCAAAAGCATGTTCTACTCCAGTGGTAGTGGTTCAGTTGTGCGATATGAATAATTGTGCCATATGGCCAAGATAGCTCAGGTGGAAGACAGTTAGGCTGATGAGCAGCTGGGAGCTTGCTGTGCCTTCTCCCCAGCATGATGCTTTACATGATGGCTCAAGACTCCAAGACAGAGTTGAAGCCATCATTACCGTTATAGGGTTGACCTGAAAGT
Organism: Psammomys obesus; assembly: GCF_907164565.1. Classification (NCBI taxonomy): domain Eukaryota; kingdom Metazoa; phylum Chordata; class Mammalia; order Rodentia; family Muridae; genus Psammomys; species Psammomys obesus. The sequence continues at coordinate 1,604 of NW_026595515.1, read as the reverse complement.
TTTATATCTTCTGCGTACTACATGACAAGTGCAGTCACAGGCAGGCTCAGATTTAAAAGGAGAAAGAGAATCTATTTTAAAATGGAATAATTACATGACCTTATAGGAAAGAAGGAAATGTTAACAGCTTTGAGAAAAATTCAGATCAATCGTGTGGATTATGATAGCTTCTTTAAAAGAATTAAAATATATTAATGTGATAGACTGAAATTCTAAGACTTCAGCTAAGGTAAGGTGGACAGGGAAGGTCTCTCTGAGCACTAAGGGATGAGATTATATTGGTCATATTAAAAGTGGAATTTCAGGGAAAGTATTATAAACAAACAAACAAAAAACCCCAGCTATTACAAAACTTTAAGAGAGTCAAGATTTGACTTTGAATAGGGCTGTGAAATGAGAATGAAGTAATTGAAATAGAGTTAGGATTTTGTTAGGAGGTAGTTGGTGGCACCAATGAATGTGGGTTTCAGGGAGACAGAACATTAAAGACAGTGGCTACCTTTCTGTTTTCCGTAATTGCATTGGCCAGAACCCATTTCCTAATATGGAAAACGCTGCTCATTTTCTTTATTTGTTTTGTGAGATGGCACGTGAGAAACAAAGTTACCATTTACTTTTGAAACGTGTAAGAGGGACTCAGAAACACCAGAGTGGAAATCTCAAGTGGACGATAAGTTGTGTGACCGTGGAGTCAAAGAGAATGTCTAGTGGGTGCTAACACAGGAGCCATAAGAATATAAATGTAACTGACCAAATTTTAAATGATTAATTCTTCCATTATTTCTTATTTAAAATGCCATTTTTTTTCTTTTTTTTTTTTTTCAAGATAGGGGTTCTATATGTAGTGCTGGCTGTCCTGCAGTCACTTTGTAGGCCAGGCTGGCCTCGATCTCATAGCAACCTGCCTGTCTCTTCCTCCCTGAGTGCTGGGATTGTGGGCATGTGCAGCTGCACCCAGCTGCCATTCTTTATATTGACAAGTGTTTGCAATAAACTCACATCACACCACAATAATGCAATGATAAAGTATGTCACTCTTTGCATCTGATGACTTCATCACCGCTTTAATCATATTTCCGTGATTAACTTATCTGATTTTTTTCTTTTGTTCTATTTTTCATGTGTTTGTATATGTGGTGTATACATTACATGGGTATGGATACATGTATGCTTGGATATGTGTGCACATGTGTGTATGTACATGCATGTAGAGGACTCAGGTTGATGGCAGGAATAGTACTTGATCGCTCTTATACCTTAATCACTGAGGCGTGATTTCTCATTCAAACCAGAGCTCACCAACATGCCTGGTATGATTAGTCACCTTGTTCTGAGGATCTTCTTTCTCTGCCTTCTGGGGCAAATATTTCAGGCTGACTACTCTACCCGCCCAATATTTACGTGGATTTCTTGGGATCAGGACTTTGATACTTCATAGCAAGCATTTTGACTGCAGAGCAATCTTCCCAAATCTATTCCAAATTCTTAGTATTTTTATCCTTCTTCCTTTCTTCCTTCCTTCCTACCTTCCTTCCTTCCTTTCTTCCTTCCTTCCTACCTTCCTTCCTTCCTTCCTTCCTTCCTTCCTTCCTTCCTTCCTTCCT
>NW_026595514.1:0-17834 GCF_907164565.1 Psammomys obesus | reverse complement strand
CACACACACACACACACACACACACACACACACACACACACACACACTACATATTCTTATAAAAAATTAAATCTAGATTTCCTGTGTGAGAGAGAATGTAATGCATATGATATTTACTATGACTCTGGCTAATTTTTCTTAACAAAATATTTCTGTTTTTAACCTTATTTCCACATGCATGATGATTTCTATTAATTTACATGTGAAGAAACTTCCATAGGCACATATGTCTATTTTTATCTATTAACTTGTTTGTTGTTGTCTAAGCGTATTTCCCTTCTTAGCTATTGTGACTAGTGTAATAATGATCATCGATATAAAATATCTCTGTGGTGTGCTGACCTGGGTCTTTGCCTCCATCTTAGAAGCTTTTCTCTCTTTGCTGTTTTCACTTTGACTGTTACATCACTGGAAATGCCCTCCAAGGCTTTCCCTGTTGTTTAGACTGATATTGATACTTCTGCATTAAAATACTTGTCTGCCTTCCTTGATTCTGTAATTTATGCTTCTATATGTCCCAGAGTAAATAAAAAATTCCACTCTGAATTTTTTTATTATGTGTTGTTTTTCTATTGAATTTCTGAATGTGTCCACGTTGGGTAGATGTGTATGTGGACGAATAGCAGACATAGGTGCACGTACTGAGGACAGCACTCTCTGCTATCTAAATAATGAAGTGAAGCCTCTAATCCTCCACTAATAATCCACAGATAAGGCAAATATAGTTACTTAGGAATATATGACTTTATGGCAGAGCCACACAGAAAATAAGGGAATAATGATCACAAAGGTTAGAACTGTGGAGAGAGCAGAAGCAGGGGGAGAAGTCAGTGAGGAGACCCATACAGATGACTTCTACTGAATGCAAATGTGTGGTCTCATAAGTTGGATGGTGGATCATTTAGTGCTTATTTTATTGTTGTTTAAATTGTACATGCACCACGGTAAAATGAAAAATAAAGCACATATGTGAAAGTTCCAACTTTGAGACACCATGAATACTCAGACATGTTAGATACAAGAATTGTAAATTTAAAAAATGAGAAAGCAATTTGTAGTGAATGTCTTGATGTTTTATAAGTCAGTGAATGTAAAACTGAAAGTTAAGTTTAATCAGAAGTTTTAATTGGAAAAGTAAATTTTAATTTTATTTTTAGTATAGTCATGAATATATTTTATTTTTCTAAAACTTAGTCTTATTTATTGAGTTCTTTTAACCTCATTATTTGTCATTATTATAATCTTAGTCAAATCACATTTCCTCTCTGCAAATTTTCTACAACCTCTACTTCCATTTCATTTTGGTTTTATTCTGAGACTCATAGCCAAAATTTGAGCATAATGCAGGGAATCTTATGAAAGAAGGGGGAGACAGACCTGGAGGGGACAGGAGCTCCAAAAGGAGACCAACAAAGACATAAAATCTGAGCCCTGGAGGCCCTGAAGAGAATGATACCCAACCAAGGACAATGCATGGAGAGGACATAAAACCCTGGCTCATATGTAGCCCATAGACTCAGTCTCCAAGTGAGGTCCCTAGTAAGGGGAGCAGGGACTATCTCTGGCATGAACTCAGTGTCATGCTCTCTGATCACCTCCATATGGGGGGTGCAGCCTTGCCAGGCCACAGAGGAAGACAATGCAACCATTCCTGATGAGACCTGATAGGCTAGGGTCAAACAGAAGGGGAGGAGGACCTCCCCTATCAGTGGACTAGGGGCATAGAACAAATATATTTTAAATTTAAATATAATGATATTACTTCATCATGTTTCTTTCCTTCCTCCAACTCTTCCAATCTCTTCCACATCCCCTTCCTCTTTCTTTTTAAATGCATAAATATATAACATATTTATGACCTACTGAGTCTGTTTTTGTATATAACTCATTTAAATTTTAATTTTTATTATGACACTGATACTATATAAATGCTTTTCATTTTTTACGTGTATATATTTGTTTTGTCAAAAGCAGACTTGCAAGTGAAATCAAAGAAAAAGCAACAGAATCATGCCTATGAAAATATTCAGTCAGTTGTATGTATATATTCAATTTTTTACATTAATATTTTAGTGAATAATTCACTGTAGCTTAGATGAATTTATATTTTCGAGTTAAAGATTTTATATATAATTAATAGAGCATAACCAAAATTTTCTTTAAAAAAATTTTAACTACAAAAAATTAAATAGCTGTAAAAATTTGAACTTAGAATAGAAAGTACCTCAGATATAGTTAAACATTATTCTGTATGTGTTCAATAGGTTTCCTTATTATTCTTTGAGTTTCTTTTGCTGTATTATAAAGTTGTTGTCAATTACTAATATTTATTATTGATTTATCTTTTAGTTAAGCAGCGGTTATTCCTAAACCAGTTCTATACCCAAATCACCACACAGAGACCAGGATTTACTTAATTAACCTAGAGCACAATGCTGGGCAATAGTTACTCCATCCTAAACATCCAAGCCTGCATAATTTCCTACCATTCAGATTTCCCACATTATACTTGCTTTTACTCATATCTTAGGTCCAGTTCCTCTTTCCTCACGGTTCTAAGACCTCTCCTGTCGATTTCTTCTATCCTCCCTCCCAATTACTTCCTTCTCCTCCACTCTGGACCAGGATGTCCCACCCTATTCTCTCCCTTGCTCAGCATTGTGGGTGGTTGTTTTATTGACAATACAGAGAACAAATGGTGGCATGTTTACACAAACTTGAGACAGGCGATGTTTAGAATAAGCATTACAGTGCAATGTCTGGATTGAAACCAGATTGTGGGATAGAGAAATCAGCATTTGAATGAACAAGGGTAAATTGTATACATTCCACAAGAACATTATACCAACATGTAGTCTTTTATAACATGTCTTTTATTAATAAAACAATTTAGTCACTGTTTAATGCTGTAGAAAAGCAAATGAAACAAATATATTCAAGTGCATATTTTAAGTGTCTTCCAATTATGGGATATAAATAATAATTATGTATTCTAAAGTTACTAGCTACTACTGTTGCTAATTTTTGTTTCTTCATTCCATTGTCAGTTTACATAGTCAGCCAATGAAATTTAAAATAAACTTGACCTAGACAGCATATATAATTTTCTTTATTCAGTTTATATTTGAGTTTGCACCATACAATTCTCTTATTTTTAGGAATGCAAACTTTTAAAATAAAAATATTCATATTTTATCAACAAATTAATTAGGAAATATTCACAGAAATTATTTTTGGCATTCATTTTTTCCTAGCCTATATTTAAACATCATCAGCCGAAGGATGTTGGTCATTTATCCATGACTGTGGATCAAAGAAGCAGAAATATTGTAAGTGGAGAAGAAGAAGGTAAGAAGTGTCTATCATATGTAAATCATTCAGAAGAATTCTTACTAAAGATAAAAGAGCAATAACATTCTAATAGCTAAAGAAAGTTGCCTTACAGTTGCTTTAAAAGGAGTGTGACAGAGCAGGTGGAATCCATACTCTTCATGTAATTGTGAACTTCAATGACATTTTCAGTTTAGGGCGCCATGAGCAGAGGTGAGTTATGACTACATTTTGAGCATGTTCCCAGAGGAAACACGGAGACCAGGAAAAGCAGGGTATAACGAGCGAATAGCAGGAAAGTTGACTTATATAGAGAGTGGGAAAGCAAAACGATTTTTGGTAGAGAACTGCAGCGTATTGGATGAGACTAAAGTGCATAGAGAGAGGATGACGCCGCTCTTCTTGTCTTACTCTTCATTGGGAAGGTCTCTTGGTTTGAAGGAAATGATATTGCAAAGCTATATTTTTGCTTATTATAGGAAGCTATAAATATGTGTCCAGCCATGCATACTAAATCAATGAAGATATATGTATACATATAATTTTAAACTGCAAATATTATTTTGTCAGTGAAGTCAGACTTAGAAGCCGACTCAGTGGATGAGCAAAGCGGGTGTTACGGCAGTGAGAGTAATCAGTCACTGGTATGTAGATTTTCCTTTAATATTGTTTCCTTTTTAAAATGTTGTATCATAGAACAAATGGAATTACCTTATAAACTTTTCTGTATAAAGTATATAATAAATCAATATATAATTTTAAATATTTTAAGTAGTTGTGAGTTTAAGCTTTCCTTCTGAGCCCTTTTCTGTCCAGCGAACATGGCGAACGTTCCTAAGACCCGCCTGACATTCTGCAAGAAATGTGGGAGCACCAATGCCACAAAGTGACTTAGTACAGGAAGCAAGGATTCTTTGTATGCCCAGGGGAGGTGTCGTTATGACAGGAAACAGAGTGGCTATGGTGGGCTCACTAAGCCTATTTTCCACAAAAAGGCTAAAACTACAAAGAAGATTGTGCTGAGATTTGAGTGAGTGGAGCTCATCTTCAGATCTAAGAGAATGCTGGCTATTAAGAGATGCAAGCATTCCAAACTGAGCGGCAATAAGAAGAGAAAGGGCCAAGTGATCCAGTTCTAAGGCGCTTTTGTTATGGAGACAATAAAATAAAATCATGAGCTTTTACTCAGAAAAAGATACTTTAAAATCTACAATAACATAGGTAAACTTTATGCATCATGGAGCCAAATATTCTGAATCTTCCTTTTGCCTTCATTTTTAGAATCTTCTTACATGAGGAAGAAGGTGAAATCAAATTTAAATTATGAACAATTATGAGCACTGAATTGTGTTCATGTTAAAAAGTGGAGTGGCTTAATATTTTTATTTCAGTCAATAATGATGATGCCTCATTAAAAAATAATGCTGTTGGAGACTTAATTGTGCTTTGTGGACACTGACTTTAGTGTTTATGTGAAGGGAGAGTGAGTGTAAGGTCACAAAAATCAATCTGGCTGCCCATTGTAACAGAATACTGTCTTCCATAAGGTGCTTTTAGTGTTTATAAACAACAAACATTTTTCAACCCAGTATAAGAAAAATTATTACTATTATTAATTCTTCACTCTTTAGTAGACAATGGAACCATGGAATATGTTAAAATTGGACACAATGCAGCTATGTGTTTATTATTATTATTATTATTAATTATGCACTCTTTAATACACAATGGAACAATGGACTGTTAAAATTGGACATAATGCAGCTAGTTCACATAGGTGTGCAACACTATTTACCAAACATACTTTGAATTAAAATGTAATAATTTTTCTTTTGTATTGTTGCTAATAGATTTTTGTTGTTGTTTTTGAAGCAGGGTTTCTCCATGTAGCCATGGCTGTCCTGGAACTCACTCTATAGACCAGGCTGAACTTGAACTCAGAGATCTGCTTGCCTCTGCCTCCTGAGTGCTGGGATTAAAGCCATTGCTACCACTGTCCAGTGATGTTAATAGATTTTTGTCTCTACATATAAAGTTTGCCAATTCTCACTACTGCAGTTTTTATATGACAACTTCTGGTAAAGTTGCCTAATGTGATTTAAATAATTGAGTCTAAAGTCTACAAGTTTTGGCAAACTGAATAAACAATTTTTTGTGAGCATCTTTATTTTATTTTTTGATAGTTCAGACTCCAAATGAAAAAAAAAAGATAAAAAAAAGAAAAATGAACAGAGGCTAATAATACCTTAGTGGAGAATGGGGAAATCTTCATTTGTTACTGATGCTCCAAATGGTGACATTGCTAAATACGGGTTTTTAACAAAACTGCTAGCTAGTAAGGAGGTAAGATGCATTGGTGTCTTTTCACTAAAGGGTGAAGTAAAAACAAAGAGACATGCAAGCAATGGAACAGGTAGAGCAAACTACCCCTATGAAACTGCCTCTGTTACTGCTGCGGCTGCTGCTGTTTCTTCTTCTTCTGCTGCTGCTACTTCTACAATGGATGAATTGGTTCCACAAAGGAAATCTGGTAAAATTAGTAACCAGAGATTTCTTATTGAGGAGAATGCAAAGCATGATGGGTAAGAGCGTAATATTTAGAAGTAGATAATTGCTATTGTCCTATAAAAATCTAATTTTGGGTAATTTTCATAAGACAAATGTTATGGTTTTATTAATGCATACAAACTAGATTGTTAAGGATTTTATTCTAAAGGTAATAATCAGGGTTGTCAAATTTGAAGAAAAAGATGTTCGCATACGTGGCTTGTAAGTAAAATTGGTGAAGAAGTATTGTGTAATTTTATAGCTTATATAAAAATTGTTTATATATGCTATAGGCTATAAGTGAGTGTGCTTCATTCAAAAAAACTGTTTATACAGATTAGACACAGAACTCAGTGTGCCATAATTGAGGCTTGTCTTAGTTAGGATTCTCTTGCTGTGGTGAAACTCCATGACCAAGCAACTTCAGGAGGCCTTAGGCTATTCCAGGGGAGGCATTTTTTTCAGTTGTGCTTCTTTCCAGATAACTCTAGGTTTGTGTCAGCTTGACAAAAACAAACAAACAAACGAACGAACAAACAGTACACACCACTTTGTCCAAAGCATAAGCAACACACATAGAAACTGAACAACAAAAAAGGAAGCAGATGACTATATCTAGCTTACAGAGTACACTGTAGTAAAAGCAAAATGATGTTAATGAAACAAAGCATATTTTTTATTACGTCATTACCTATGTATAAGATATTTTGCTATGTATTACGCTGAATTTTCCACAATGAATCTATGTGCATTTTACATGAACTCTTTAACCACATTATTTCCAGATTTTTTTTTCATTTTTACATGTATTTCAGAATCCAGCATCTTTTAAATGTATTTTTAAGGTGCTTTGTACATGAGTATAGAATCTAGACTATTCTCGATCCCACCTTTATCTCCTCTCATGTCCTGTAAAATCATAATTTATTGTTAACTATATTTTTGCTATATAAATACATGTACACACTATATATATGGAAACCTATGTATATACAATCTTTTGAGTCTATTCAGCACTGCTTGTGTGTTCATGTGCCTGCTGCCATATAGAACTAGATGACGTTGTTATCCCTTTGGGAGCTCATCCCTGTAAGAAACTGATGCTTTTGTCATCAGCCATTGACAATCTATAGTTTTTTGATCTAAGGGTGAGAACTTGTGGGTTTCCCTATTCCATGGTCGCAAGGGCCGGCTTGATTACTAACAGTTTTGTTTGTTTTTTCCTGTGGGGATACAATACCATTTTATTTATTTTTTTTAACAGTTTTTTTTTTTTAAATAAAAGAACAGAACAAAGGAAGAGCATACCCCAGCCTATTCATGTTGAAAAGTTTAAGATGTGGGCAAGAAAAGCTCACAATGAATAATTTGAGAATGTGGTCAAAAGGGAAGCCTAAATGTACTAAACAAGTGAGGGCAATTCCGTCAAAAAAGTTATCATGAAAGGTAGTAGAGAACATGTAATAGTTGCAGGGGAATAGGAGACTTAGATTAGTTTTTTTGTTAGTAGTTTTTAGATTATGTTTGCATGATATTAGAAAGGATGCTTTTGAAAGGGATATAGTTATTCAATCCAGTTTGTGTGTCCAAGCCCAAGAAAGCTAGATACATTCCTCTTCATTATTTCTGACAAGCCAACTGATTTTATTAATATCTTTACACGGTAAAAGGATATTTTTCATTCTGATTTCGTTAAGAAGCATAATAAAGCTTTTTAGAGCGACATATGTTGTGCAGACAGAATTCTGAGATATGGATTCTCATCTGTAATTGACCAGTTCATATTTGGGCAAGTTACTTGGTGTTTCTTTGTCCAAATCTTTACTTTATAAAATATTCAAGCCACCTTCTATCTAATAGATTGAAGTGAATTCAACACATTTATAGTAATTAGAATAATTAGAATAATGCACAATAATTGCATAGTTGATTCTGAAAATCTACTTCTTAACATTGTTATTAAATTGTTTATTTAATTAAGGAATTAAGCAATGTTTTACAAATAGAGTTTACTGCTTACAACGTTTAATTTTTTGAAAAAACATTAACCTTGTTTATTGCTGTCTATCATAATGCAAAGCACTGTAATTTTCTTCTATATAATTAATACGATAGTTAGAAATGAGTATGCTTTCTATATGTAATTAATGCTTTGAGATATTTTTATTTTATATGTTTATTATTTTTGTGATATTAATTTGTGCTTTTTATAGGCCCCGAAAGAGAACAGCTAAAGAAAAACATAAGGTACTCTAAAAAGAATCAAAAGTAGTTTTTACTCAGTGTTATATAAAAGGCTGTAAAACTTTATAAAGCTCTAAGTTAAAATACATCATAAAACACATAGTTAAGAAGTATGAAAAGCACCAACCCCATACACATCAGGAATCTCACACTTAGAAATCTGAGGCAGGGGGATTTTCATGAGTGTATAGTGAGTTCCATGGCAGTGTGAGACACAGATAAGACCCTGTCTCAAAGTATAAAGAAAATAAAAGGTAAAGAGAATATGAAATCCTTTAGTCTAAAAACACTTTTTAAAAAAATGTGTTTAAGAAAAAGTAGGTGTTGATAAATGTATTCATTTTACTGTTAAAATCTAGAGGATAACAAGAGCAATGACAATATGCTGTAATGTTTGGGATTCTGTGGGACCTCACTGGCCAACAACTCCAAAAGAAACCCACTTCTGCTACTGGGCTTTTAAGTTGTTAGTTAGTTTCCAGTAACTAGAAAGGGTGTTGATGCCATATTATCAGGTAGCTCCATTTTAACTTTCCCTCTCTCTTTCTCTCTCTCTCTCTCTCTCTCTCTCTCTCTCTCTCTCTCAGCTTCTATAGTAATCTGTTTCCATATTTCTTTTAAAAAATGTATTCAGTATTATTTATCCCTTTCTAAATTACCTCCTCTGCCCTACCCTTCGCTCCCCCCACCACACTTTAACCTTCCTATTTAATTATTCCCTTGTGAACATTTCATACTTTTATAGCTCTCTCCCTTAAAAGCACTTGGCCTTGTCCCCTTGGTAATTCCCTGTGCTCTTTGGATGTTCCAAATTAAACACACGTACTTGAAACTTAAAGCCAACATCCACAGATCAGAGAGAATAACAGTCATTTGTCTTTTGGGGTCTGGTTTATCTCATTCAAAATGATTATCTCCAGCTCCATCAAATTACCTATTAATTTCATAATGTTATTTGTCTTAACAGCTGACAGAAATGCCACTGTGCAAATGCTTCACATTTCAATATCCACTCATCAACTGATGGCCATTTAGGCAGTTTCCATTTTCTACCTATTGTGAGTCAAGCAGCAATAAACACAAATGAGCAAATATCTTTAAAGTAGAATATGCCTTTGTGTATATTCCTGAGAGTTGTGTAGCTGGCTCTTATGGTAGATCTATTTTTAATTGCTTGAGAAATTTCCACATTAATTTACATAATTGTTGCAGCAGTTAGTATTCCCACCATCAATGAAAAAAAGTTCCTATTTCCCTGCCTCCACTTGTAGGCATTTATTTTGTTGACCTTACACATTCTGACTTGGGTGGCAGGAGTTTTCAAAGAAATTTTAGGTTGCATTTTTCTGAAGACACCACTTTCTTGAATCATAGAATTTATACTGTCACAGAACATGACAAAATCAAGCAGGGGTGTATGGAAGCTTTCATAGTGCTGAAAGATGCTATGCAAGCCACTTAAGGAGAAATGGAAACATCAGCCTTACTTAACCGTGAACCCTGTGTACTACATAATGACTGGCCTGGAAAGTGTAATAGTGGCTTTAACTATAGGATCATATTAAAATTTTACTTCATGAGACGCTACTATTAGGAAGCTGCTAAATGGACATACTATTAAAGTGACTTCTAATAAGTTACTGTTATACTCACAGATCAATGTATCTCTAAACCTTAATCTAAGAAACTTCTATTTGCAATAGATGATTAACATAGTGACCCCAAACAGGCTACTGTGCAGAGAACAAGAGACTGCAGAATGCTCAACGTTAAGGGGAACACATACACCTCATTCCTGCTCCCAGGGCTCAGCAATTATTGCAGAAGAAAGAGCAGAAAGGGTGTAAGAGCCAGAGGTAGTTGATGGCTACAAGAGAAGATTATTTTCTAAACTCAGAAGGGCAGCTGTGTATGTGAACTCCCAGTAGTTGTAGTAGCATGCATATGACCTGTGTAAGCCCAAATCAGCCAAAATCCCAACATGGAGGGAGGAGTTAGGAACAACATTCCCACCACTAGCCATGAAGCAATTGGCAAGCATTAGTTGCTGAGGGAAAGGAGACAGTTTTCTTTAACAGGATAGTCCTTTATTTCGGAAGGCAACACATCTAAGGATTTTTGGGTATTAAACATTGATCTTGAAGGATTAAAAAACAAGGACACAAAGTTGGGTAGGGAAGGAGAGTGGGTTTGGGAAGAGTTAGGGAAGGGGGCAAATAGGATCAAAACATTGTTTGAAGCTCTTCAAGAACTAGTAAAATCTATCATTTTTTAAAAACATATTTCTCTTCAGGAGATTCTTTGGTTTTGTTTCTATAAAATGAGTAATTGTAACTTTTCACATTATGTGATATAAATATCTTGAAGACATTTTACAATAATATTATCTTTTAGGTAACAAAAGAAGTTAGAGCTATGGTTGATGTAATTCAGTCATCTGAACTGGTCTCAGAGGATGGTGAGTTATCTAAACACAAAAATACTTTAAAGCTAATTTTATTAGACCATATATGCACAAATCAGCTGTCTAATCCTTATTTTTCAGGGTTTTCAGTATTCCAGATTATCCACATTCTATGTAATTTTTTCTTTCCTTGTTTTCTTTCCTTCCTTCCTTCCTTCCTTCCTTCCTTCCTTCCTTCCTTCCTTCCTTTTTTACTTGAGTGGGAATGGCGTCTAGGCCTGAACACAGACGGCAAGTCATCTATCATGGGACTACATTTCTGACCTCCATGTGAACGTTACAGTCAGCTTGCCAATTAATCCTCCTGGGAACTTGGAGATTTCAAATCTTAATAATGAATCTTTGGACTCCTCAACCACACTTACCTCTCCATTTACATGAACAGGATTTATTTTTTTTTTCAAAAATATTTTATAGATGTTTTGTATATAAGTTTTCCATCAAACTTATCTGCGTTTTAAATATTTTAGTAAAGTCGCATAGCTTTCTTCCTTTCTATACAATACATACATTAAGTGAATAACACTCAGTACTTTAGGGAGCTAGTGTAGTCCTGAGTGAGTGTGTATTGTTTCACGTGGGCATGACCAGGGGAGTGGCATATAGTCTTCTCCAAGTGAGGCTCAGAGGGATGACAAAGTCTTCCTCGGGTTCCAGTGTGGATTTTGACAGTGTGTGCAGAAAATGCCCACCGTAGCTTTCTTTCTCCTGATGTTTGCTCTTTGAGACTGCTCCCCTACAGACACTGCTCCCGCCGAGGTTAGCTAAGCCCACCTTATTGAGCTGTGTGTAGCAACCCCGCTTCCCTGCTCAGCTGCCTACAACAAACATGCGGGGCTACCCAAGTTCAGAGGCGTCTATAGCAGAAAGCCCGGTCCACCCAAGTCCAGCTTTTTTCTCTATGTGTCTGTCTGGTTTGTCTTTGTCCCCTCTCCATTCGTAGTCAGGGTTCAGGGAGCCAAACTGAGAAAGGAATCTGCAGAGCATTAGTTAAAGAATAACACACACACACACACACACACACACACACACACACACACACACACACGAGTTTTAGGAAGCCCCAAATGAAGATCCTAGTCTCTTGGTGTTAGTTGATCACTTGCTTCCTGGGACAAAGATCTCAAAATCTTTTAATTATTCGCATTATAGAAGCAAAAAGATTCTCTCGAGGTTGTATGGATATGTATGCATATATATATATATATATATATATATATATATATATATTCTTTTTTGTCTTACTTTAATGTCAATTCTTTTTAAACAGTTTCTTAATGTTGAAGTAAGGCTTCTGATAGGAGGCCTCAGCACCTTAGGCAGTGTGGGCAAGTCTCCTCCTCCCACTGAGACACAACCCTGGTGCCAGTTCCTTTTGGTTTCCGAGACAGCACTATGCCGGCCGCAAAACCCAGGATTCTTCTATTTTCAGGTTCTGAACAGTAAGATTATGCAAATGTGCCTCCATTGTCACCTTGGCTGACTCTTCAACTCATCTGTCTGTGTCTTGGTCTAAAATCTCTCATACAGCAGAGACTTGGAGCTTTAGGAATCCATTGTTTCCATCACCTGAAGTCCATTGTCTTGAATATTGCTTAACATTTATTGCATGTTTGTTCGTTTCATGTACTAATGTTAATGACTACCCTTTTTCCACATTGGGCAGAAGCAGATTGCAATATTCTCAGCACCTTTGCAGACTGGCTGGAATCCTTTCTGGTTTTTGAGACAGGGTTTCTCTGTGTAACAGCCCTGGCTGTCCTGGACTCACTTTGTAAACAAGGCCGGCCTCATACTCACAGAGATCCACCTGCCTCTGCATCCTGAGTGTTGATATTAAAGGCCGGTGCCACCGTACCCTGCTGGCTAGAATCCCTATTACCATCTGCTCAGCAGCTTCATGCTCATGCATTATTTTCCAATGTATCCATCTTTTCCTCTGAGATATCTTATGCACAACTGCAGATAACCTTGTCCGATACAATCACAGAACACCTATGTTTTTTTTTTTTTTTTAAACCATCGCTATCTGAATTTATAATGGTCATTAATCTGATCTTTTTTTCCTACTGGACTTTACGCTAAAAATAGATCTACTCTGTTCTTCACACAGTTTAGCTTAATGTAATTAGCACCATAGGTCAGTCTACATCTGTTCAGACATAAATGAAAGGCTGTCAAACTATACAAGCTTTTTACACAAACAAACAAATAAAATGGTATTCATGTATTTTATTTTGTTACTTTTTCCCTTTATCCAGATTCTGGAAGTTCATTAAAACTGCAGGATTCAAGTACTTCATATGCATTAGCAGATCTTAAAAAAATTAATGAACTACTTAGGGAAAAAAATAAAAAAGTGGAAAATGAGAAGAAAGTTCTACAGAAGGAGTTATTGGAAACAAGGGAGGAGAAATCAAAGTTAAAAGATGAATTGCTGGAACAGGAGGAAGAATTCTGGAACCTGAGGTATGGCATCCAACTTTTTTAAAATTTAATTTTATTTTATTAGTTACACTTAATTGGCATCCTACTTTTAAAGAAACATGATAACTTTTTATTATAGATCTGAAGAGGGAGTTTTTGCTGTTTTTCCTTCTAGAGTTTTGTGGGAGAAAAAAAATTCTGTGTCTTATGGATCAAGACCTTGTTGGGAATAATAAAAGAAATTGATAGTCAGGAATAGCACTAATAATTAAACATATACTCTTTAAAATACTAATTTTAATGTGTGTATAGCAGACATTTTCCATATAGAAAGTTTAATATTTACCACATAGTATTGTGTGAAATTTTATTGTATCAATTTAGAAATAATTCAGCAAGTATTACCATTTAGAAAAATAATTTTTCTACATTTTGATTATTTACTTTAGATAATCAATATTTATCAATATAGAATTTATTGATCAATATAAGGTTTATTATCAATATAGAATTATATATTTAAAATCTAGAAGTTTAAAATGTCTTTGATCAATATTTCTAAATTTTTCTCAAGTAAGTTTATATTCAGTCATAATTCCACCAACAGAGCACGAAGTGATTTTATTGTCTGGAAACCTTTCTTTTTTTAAAGAATACACTTTTTGAGGGGAGGAGATGTGCTGAAGATGAAACTCATGTTTTTGTACATATTAACCAGGACTGAATGTTACACAATGGGCTCATTCTAAATCACCACAAACAAATAGTAAAACTGCAGAAAATTACTAATTATGTTATGAAAGCATCACTTTTATACATAAAGTACAAAGTTATCTTCTTTTTCCCTCAAGACAGGATCTCATGGTGTATCCCTTGTTAGTTCAGAACTCACAGAGATCCACCTGCCTCTTCCTCCAGAGTGCCTTGACTAAAAAAGCACATACTGTATAAAGTGAAGACTTGTCCACACCAAAGCATGGTTGAGGAGAAGGTTTTTATTGTAGATATGAAAGAGTGCAACCGGAGACGTCTAGAAGAGCCCAGAGCAGGGAGAGAAAGTAGTACATTGAACATGCTCAGCACAGTGAACTGTGCCGTGAGAGGAGGAGTCGGGGAAAGAGTGAGGGAGGATGACCTAGAGAGAGGAAAAAAAAACAGAGGGGAAAAAGAGAGGGGGGGCAGAGAAGGGGAAGAGAGAGGATCAAGAAAGGGGGCCAAGAAAGCACATGGCTCAAAGGACAGTTATAGAGGACTCAGAAGCTGGGGGAAGGGAGGACCATGAACTGGAGGAGTTTAGGGTAGGGGATGGGTTAGAAGAGCTGAGAAGAGAAGCCTCTGGTACCCTGTGAGCCTGGTGACCAGCACAAGCTCTGGAAAGCTAATAAGCACCACAATTAACCATTTGCTGCAGGTTTCTATTGGACTTGACACAGGCCAACATACCTGCATGGCTGTCCTCTATCGTGAAAGAGCACGATGTTCAATATTAGTTAAACTATTTGTTACAAAGTAAGCTGAAATTTCTGCAAGGAGCATAAGTGATGTCGGAATCTTTAGTCTTTTTTTGCTAATTTTTTTTTGAGATTATAATTACATTTCTTCCTTCCTTTTTCTTTCTCCAAACACTTTCATGTACCCTTGATTGCTGTCTTTCAAATTCATGGTCTCTGTTCTTCATTAACTGTGTTACATGCATTTATGTATATATAATTAGTGTATGTGTATATAATTAGCATATATATTATTTAATATGAGCTGCTCAGTTTTTATAATGCTTAACTACCTAGTCTTAAATTACAAAACTTAAAATACAAGGCTAGAAAAAAGTAAAATTATTTGACAACACAAATTTGTCTTTGTTTTTTCTTTCATTGAAAATAGATTTTTTTCATACAGTTTATCATAATAATAGTTAACCCACAAATCCGTGTGAATGTTGCATTTCCCAGCAAATTTAACTTCATGATAAGCACATTTAACTTCAGGTTTACATTAAGAAAAGAATGCAAGGAGACAAGAAACGTTCACTGCTTTTATAAAACCGTTAAGAAACAATTAAGTGAAAAGGAAAAACAATACAGTGAAAGAACTGTAGCCACCGAGCACCTGGAGCATCTGAGAGCACGAGAAATGGTCCTGAGGAATGCAAGAGACGCCCTGAAGGAGGTAAGCCAGTGGCCAGGAACCGTCCACATCTCCGCTCAGTTTCACCAATGTTACTTACAATGGCCCTTTGGGCAAATTAATATATTTGTTTCCTTTGATGGCAGAAATATGATCTGTTAAACAGCTTTCGTCACTTTGCATCACTCACCAACCTCTCTTAATCATACACTTACAGAAACTCAAAATACCTGGCATGTCAGTGGACAAGATGATATCATTGTGTATCTACACTATTCCTATATTATTAATTATAATTTTTTGATTTTTAAAAAAATATTTCTTTCATTTTCAAGATTATGACATAATTGGATCATTTCTCCCTTCCCTTCCCTTTCTCCAAACCTTCCCCTATAGCCCTCCCTACTCTCCATCAAATTAATTGGCTCCTTTTTCATTAACTGCTGTTATTTACACATATGTATATATAACATGTGTGTATGTACGTGTCACCCACGCAGTCTGTTTGATGTTATTTGTATGCCTGTTTTCAGGGCTGACTATTGGATGTTGGGCAACCGATTTGTGTGCTCTTCCCTGCAGAAGACCATTTCTGCCATGCTCAGCAGTCATGAGCATTGCTCGTCTGTAGTTCTTTCTGTGGGGTTGAGGCCTCCCAGGCTTTCCCGTGTCCATGTTAGCATGTTTGTTGTTGTCGCCGTCACTGTTGAGCACGTCTGTGGGCAGTCACGTTGGTGAGACTTTCTGGATGTATTCCCTGACATTGCTGGGATACCCAACCTAATAGAGTCTAACAATCCTCTGCCTCTTACAGTCTTTTTGTCCGCTTTTCTGAAATGTTCCCTGAACAGTAGCTGAGGGAGGTGCTTTGCAGATGTGATCACTGGGACTGTCTACGCAACTTTGCATTTTCATTTGTTGTGGATTTCTGTAAAGAAATATGTGAATACCACAGAGGTACTTAGGCATCCATGTTTATTGTGGCATCTAATGATAATAGCCCAGACACGGAACCAGTCTAGATGCTCATCAAGAGTTGGGTGGGTAGAGAAAATGTGGTACATAGAAACAACAGAGTTTTATTGAGCTGTAGAAAAATGAGAGTGTATCATTTTCAGGAAAATAAATAAAACTAGAGGTCATCATGTTAAGTGTAAGCCAAATTCAGGATGATAAGCATGTGTTTTCTCTAATATGCAAATTACAGATTAGAAATGTAGGGCTTGACCTGATATGCATATGTGGGGTAGAATTTGTCTAAAGGGGTCGGAGTGGAACAAGAGAGAGTAGCACGTTATCAGACAACAACAAACATCAAATATTTTCTTTCCTTTGGATATCTAGAGAATCTCAACATCACAACAGAGTCCAGTAGTTTCATATTACTATGTCAGCCTGACTCTGGCGGCCAGAATATTGAATATTATTAATGAGTGACTTGACCAAGGCATGTTGTTTACACGGTGGGGTACTATTCGTGCTTAGTGAACAATATCGATAGCAATTGAGCCATAGATTATTAAAAAGGGACAAGATTATTGTAAGTGAAATGAGTGAAAGTGCCATGAGATACTAGAATCATACTCTGGGGCTCTTGCTCCTATCCTATGGACCTGGTGCTCTTTAAGAGATTAAAATTTTATTACAAAACAAAATACAAACATAATATTACCCCTACCAGCGGGTAAAAATCACCACATGTCGCACAATCATAACCGTGTGCAATCTCTATTTGGACCTCCCCAGTAACCCAGTGAGATAGACACAGTGATTATCTCTGACTCACAGATGAAGAGACTGGAGTGCAGAACACAAACACGCTTAAAACGAAACGGCATGCAGTCCTCAGTGGGCCTTGGATTAAGAGGCAGATGTTGAGACATCTGTGCAGGCAATGCACCCACTCTGCAGAGGAACAACTAAAGGCTGAGATGTCATGTCCGCGTGCCTCATCCTTAGTCGAGCCATTGCCATTTATGTGTCTTGGAAGTCTTTGTACACCAGCGATGGTGTTAGCATTAGGGATGCAAAAATATAGACACCACATGGCTGTTTCTTTTTTCCCATTTCCCCAGCTTTTCAACATCTATATCAGATAACATACACTTTAAATTTAAGAATAATGGATTTCAGTCCTAGAGAAATATCAAGGCATATTTGTATGGCAAGAAAGACAGGATAACTACTTCGGGCTCCGTGAGCTGCAATACTCGGCTGTTTGGGAAGTTTCAACACCAAGGTTGCCACAGACAGCACGTTCACCCAGGGATCTAGCTGTGGCCCACAAGACTTCAGCGCATTATCAGTTGTTGGCTAGATTTATGGTATAGCATTAGTAAAATTAGTTTCAATCTTTTTCCTTTAGTTGCAAGGAGCACAGGATCAACACATAGAAGCTATGAAAACTGCTCAGAGGATGAAAGATTACTTACAAAGGTATAGTTTAAAGCAGAATATAACATAACATGAGCATCTATAAAAAAAATAAGAGGTGTGATAAGAGCAGTACGTCAGCTGTGACTATAACACGTGTGTGTAAAGCCTGGGACTTGTGCTTTAAGCCACTTGAAACACAATTCAGGTTTCTGGAAGTAGTTCAGTAGAGGAGGATGTGCTTGCTCGAATGACAACCTGGGATGAACTATACAAGAAAAGAAAGAAAGAAAGAAAGAAAGAAAGAAAGAAAGAAAGAAAGAAA
>NW_026595513.1:0-25075 GCF_907164565.1 Psammomys obesus | reverse complement strand
AGCTTGTAAATGCTATCTTGTGTGTGTGTGTGTGTGTGTGTGTGTGTGTATAAAGGCTCTAGATAAGGGAGGGGAATGAGATGGATATTTAAGAAGGAGGGAGCAGGGTAAAACTACAGCCAGGGTGACTGAAAAAAAAGCATAAAGAATCATACTATTGACTATTTACCTGAAAAGAAAATCATGTAAGTCTGTGTAATATATATGCATATTTAAATACATTTTATTAAAAAATACATTTGTCACCTATGTTGAAAATGCTATTTGCAAGAGCCAAAGACCTCCTGACAAAACCCCCTGAGATCAGGCATGAGAAAGCCTCTCCTGGGTTGTTGATCAGGGCTCTCCAAGACACTCCATAAACACAGAGGAACCTCTGGACCCTGTGTCTGAAGGACACGGTGTCTTCAGCAATAGGTACTTACCTTTCATCTCTGGAGGACAGCCAAGGGCAATAGCAATTGTCTGTAATGTTTGTGTGATTACATGGATTTGCACAGTTTGTTTCTCAAGCTGAAATTGTTTCACTGGACCGCTTGTGCATGCTGAACTCTAACATTTTATCTCTTCCTATGTATCTCCTTTGTATATGAATCTCTAGATAACTGCACACTTTCCCCAAACTAGTGGAATAGAAAGCTGAAATGAGTGTTTAATCATTAAATTAAAAACCCGAAGTGTGCTGGTGGTGGCATATGCCTTTCTTTCAAGCACTTGGGTAGCAGAGGCAGGTGGATCTATGTGAATGAGAGGCCATCCTGGTGACTAGAGTGAGTTCCAGGACAGCCAGGGCTACACAAGAAACTCTGTCTCAAAAAAAAAAAAAAAAACCAAAAAACAAAAACAAACAAATAAACAAAAAAACCCAAAACCAACAAAACAAAACAACCAAAAACCAAAAACCTAATTCTTTATTATTTCATTTTTCAACATCTGTATCACCAGTTAAATAGATGACCATGATGGGTATTTCACTGTTTTACTGTCTGCTTTTAACTACACATATGTATCTCTCAGGAGCCACAACAGTACAACTGAGGCCAGAGGAGGAACAGACCAGATGGTGTGGAAGTGACAAGAAACAGCAGAAGGTACTAAGGACTTTCCATTTTCACATTAACATTCTTCTCCCTGATAAATATTTAACACAGGATAAGTGAGTTACAAGTTACATTGTGCTGGAGGATAAAAGATTATTATCTAATAATTAATTTTAGAACCTTTTGTCAGCTGTGCCATGTGTAACGTTTTCAGACTCTACAGTAACTGACTTCTGCAAAGCCCCGTCTTGGGATTTCTCTGACAGTCTTTTCCAATTCCTGGGGTTCCATATCTATCATATCTTACCTAGTACACAGAGAGATCGAACTTGAACTGGTGAGTAAATAGTTTAAAGTACAAACTGTGGAAGAACAACCCCTTCTGAGCTGGATTAATGCTTTGATGTTCATTTCCAATGACTGAAAACTGACCCAAGATTTTCTACTCACCAGCAGTATACAAGAGGGTGAAGTTCTGTTTTTCTTTGGGCTCTTGCCACCTCCGTTATATCAGGTGTGCATAAGAACAGGGATATACACTGGACCCCACTAAGGATAAATTGAATGCTATCTTCTAGAATGTGGCTTTTGGTGTTAAGCTTCGTGTAATAACTTTCACTGTTATCATTATTTCGGCGACCAACATCAACAAATATAATAAAACATTGCACACTGACTGTGCCTGGTACCTTGAGTTCCTTGAGGTTGTACTCATCATTGAACATCTTGCCTATTTTAGTTTGTTTATCCGATGTGTAGGAAATAGTGACAGATGCATGCGGTCTCAGCACAGCAATGATGCATAATGCCTTGCTGCGACCATTTTATGTGCTCTGACCTCAAATAATCTCCAGCTACTGGCTATCCTTTAAGTTCTCTGCTATTACATCCTGGACAGGACAGAGTCGGCCCTTACAGCTTCTGTTAGAGAGAAAAGATTTCAGTTTGGTGAGCTCGTAGGAGGGTCTTATTTTCGTGGGGATGCGAGTAAGAGTGGAAGTTGATCTCTCTGCAAATTCGTCCTTATTGGGGCACCTGTGCTTCCCCACAACGAGAAGTAAAGAATCTTGGGAAATTCTTGCAGAAGTATGTGTGAACATAGAAATCACTAGAAAATAACCGCCATTAGTCATATGTATTCTTCTATCATGTGAACAAAATGTGCCAGTCAATGCCTGTCACATTTTAGGAACTTAGCTCTAAAGTTCTTCTGTCCTGTTTCTCATGAATATCCATCTAATATATATATATATATATATATATGTATATGTATATGTATATATATATATATATATATATATATATATTCCCTCTGAATTGAAAAAAACTTTTGTGGAATATATTGTATTTTCATTTAGCTGTAGGGTAAAGAAAGTTTCTCCATATGGCCCGTGTATCTAGTTCTTTGTATTTATATGAAGAGGACCAACAATAACACTGTACAGTTTATTCTCAACTTATATGATAAACCTTATATAAAGCTTATTTATTATTATTTTAATATTTATTATTATTTATATTACATATAAAGCTTACATTATAAATCCTCTTTTCTTTCAACATTTCTTAATTTGACACAAAATGTTTCTGTGTAAGTTTTCTCAGTGTCCCATCCTGTCATAGTAGGAGAATAAGATTTGTTTAAAAATTTGGTGGTTATGTGATATTTACATATACTGGTCAGACATTCTGAAGTTAAATTGTTTAAAGATGCACAGGGTAGACGCTACTGGCTTTGGTCATGTCTCCTCTGGACCTCTGTGGGCAGTTACCATATAAAGGAAAATGCAGATGTGTAAAGAACTTATATAAGAATCTCCTCCCCCATCAGTGGACTTAGAGAGGGGCAGGGAGGAGATGAGGGAGGGAAGGAGGGTGGGATTGGAAGGGAATGAGGGAGGAGGCTACAGCTGGGATACGAAGTAAATAAATTATAACTAACATAAAAAATAAAAATTTAATTAAAAAAGAAAAACAAAAGCAATAAAATACCCGGAACAGTGTTTCTAACTCAGAAAAAAAGAATCTCATCACATATGTTTTTGTTTTCCTGTTTATGTATCTTTTAATAATATCTAATTGCTTTTGATAAAGAAATCTAGCTGTGTCTTAGAAATCTCTGTGCAGAGTCTTACTGATACTAATTCTAACAGCCTGTCTTTGAGCGATTTCAACCAAGGTGGAGTGCTGGAGTGTCTATGGATCCTGAAAAAAGTCGAAAAAACACAGGAGCCATTGAAGAGAAAGGTGAGACTCTGTTAATAAAAGTCATTGTAAAAATGCCTGTTAAAATGGGAAGACAGAGACATTCTCGTCACCAAAGAAAATTGCCCCCAAATATTTATGAATAAAAAAAAACGCCAGCCGAGGACCACATAGGGAGATGGCCTGGAACCCCTGCACGGAGATAGCCTATGGCAGTTCAGTGTCCAAGTGGGTTACACAGTAATGGGAAGGGGGGACTGTCTCTGACGGGAACTGATTGGCCTGCTCTTTGATCACCTCCCCCTGAGGTGGGAGCAGCCTTACCAGGCCAAAGAAGAAGACAATACAGCCAGTCCTGATGAAACCTGATAGACTAGGGTCAGAGGGAAGGGGAGGAGGATCTCCCTTATCAGTGGACTAGGAGAGGGACATGGGTGGGGAAGAGGGAGGGTGGGATTGGGAGGGGAGGAAGGAGGGAGGTACAGGGAGGATACAAAGTGAATAAACTGTAATTAATAAAAATAAAATAATTAAAAAAATAAGGACATGAAATATAAAAATAAACACTGAATGTCACTTATCTTCTATCTATTTTTATGTTTTGGGGACATTATAAGAGTAACTTATGAGACTGTATATGACCCAATAATGAATGCATAATCATAAAACAGGACATTTGGGGAAGGAATGTCAACTCCTCTGATGAACAGCCATTATTCCAACTGATTCAAGGCTTCTACCACTTTGACACTGTTTCTTTGTCTGACCACAGTTCCACTGCTAAACTACTGTTCATCAGCTGTCATTTACACACACTGATCATCACACGATTCGTGAAGGGATCAAAGCCCCACAGTACAGTAGTGCTTGGACATGTCTACCACCACCTAACTTGAATTATATCTTCTTGTTCATAAATTTCCTCGGCCTATGAGGTGTGCCTTGCTCATGGCAGTGCCTCCGTGGATTTGGCACAGCTTTGAAGACAAATCTTTTAAAAATTGTTCTTATTAATTTCTTGATATCCTCGCAAAATGTCTTTTGACCCCATTCACACCTTTTCAAGATAAAAACCTCGGAATATACAAAACAGTCCTCAACAATAATAACTCTGCTAGAGGAATCACCACCTCTGACTTCAAGCTGTACTCTAAAGTTATAGAAATGTAAACATCACGATACTGTATAAACCAGACACATCAAACAATGGAAAAGCACCAAGGATCCAGAAAAAACAAAAACCCCACACAGTCCTTTAGGGCCATGTGATTTTTGACAAAGATGTCAAAACTTCACCTGGGAGAAAAATCAGCATCCTTAGCAAATTGTGCTGGCCAAGATGGATATATTCATGTAGAAGAATGAAACTACATCCTTATCTCTCAACCTCACCAAAAAGCTCAATACTTTGAATCTGATGGAGGAGAAAGAAAGGGCTTTAGTAACTGAGAGACAACCCCTCCCAAATCTTAGAGGCTACTGCCATTACTTGGTTACCCTCAACAACTTTATAGTAAGACCCTATACCCAAAGATACCACACCCTTCATCAAAGAACAAAGAGAAATCTAGCTGGTACTTATAGACTTACCACCCCTACTGGCTAACATTTATAAGGCTGGGAGATGCTATGTGTGCTACCATAGAAGAGAGGTAACCATCAGCGTTACCGAGCTGTGAACCCTGTGGTGAGCTACAATAACTGACCTGACGAGATATGTCCACTGGTCCGATAGGAGAAGGAATGTTAAAGGAGTAACCAGCAAACTTTCAGACTGGATTTAAGGAACAATTAATTCATAAAATGGAACCTTTACCTGCCACCATTATTGTCCTAAGAATCTGTGACAAGTTAAAGGCCGTTGGTGAGAAAGTACGATTATCACTAGCTAAATGGACATAGTAGTAAGACAACACCTAATGACTTATTGCAATACACATAATTACTGCATTTCTCAGTCTTTCTCAGACATGCTTCTTCATGTAGTAGACAGTGACTCATCCAGAGGCACACAACTGGTCAACAGAGAGTAATACTGTTGTCATGTTCAGACCGAAGTGGTACATCTATATCACATCACTTCCTCTCAAGTCTCAGGGATCTTGAGGAAGAGTGAATGGAAAGACTGAAAGAGCCAGGGGGCAGTAGAAAAATTAAAAACAACAACAACAACAACAAAACAACAACAAAAACAGTGTGACAGCATGCACAGGATGTCCTAGCCTTAGCTGAAGAGCTATTTGAAGTTAAAAGATGCTGGGAGAAGGAGCATATTCTTTAAGGAGATTATCCTACCAACCATGGTCAAGGTCGACAGTGTCCCATTCACTTATGATTATTTAGAAAGTTCAAATTAAAGTCCATGGCTTAAAAATGATAACCGGCTTAAAGGATTGTAACTTCTCACACCTCTAAAAGAAGTTACATTGATAGTGTCAGTGAGGGAGCTGAAGCATGATCAGTACTTTAAAATGTGATTACTAAAGTTTTGGTTAAATGCAAAAAATTTTAGGAAATAAAAGAATACTTAGAAGAGGGAATACAGACTGAAATGAGAAAAGATTTTAGAGAATCAAAGGAGAAAAATGACACAGGTGTGTATAGAGCTCAATATGGAAATAAGTTCTTTTAGTATTATTATTTTTAATATTTTTTCAATTTATTCACCCTGTATCCCGGTTGCAGCCCCCTCCTGCATCTCCTTCCAGATGAGACTGGGAAATAAGTTCTTTACAATTGAAAAGCAATGGTTTTTTAAATGTAGAAAGAGGGTACCAACAAGAACCAAAACACAAGCTTGCATCCATAATCATTTCTGGGAAGATAGTAAGATCGATTTACCAGGTTTTACAGAACTAGGTTTTCTTTACATTAGGTGAACATAAGCACCATGGCCAGTTGTAAATGGCTCTTTCCATCCACTGCTTCTGTACCTCTCATCGTTTTTTTTTTTTTTCCATATTCCTCTTTTGCTCTTCTGATCTTTTCCATCCTAAATTGACTCTTCAAAGACAATACCTGTGTATGTCCCTCACTGATATGTTTGTTTATCTCCAACTCATTTCAGAGCCCAAGCCTAGTAAGAACTCAAGGAACAATTATTGAGTAAAACATACGTGACATTGCTTACACAGAAGATGTTTCAAAAATGTTCCCTTTAATAAATAAGAGTTAGATATCTGTCCTCTCAGCAGTCGGTAATTGCGTATAGCTCTTCATCTGAAGATGGCTTTGACTGTGGCATGTCAAATGGTGTGGCCATTGCTCAGGTTTTTCTCTGGCAACCATATTGTTTAGATTTTATGAGGGTAGCCTCCTTATTATATACAGAACACATAATCCCACAGTAGACTTCCTGGCCCTATGGCACTTACAACATTTCCTCTTCTGCCATATTCCCTGAGTACGGGGTATATGGGTTGTGATGTAGCTGTACCCATTGGGCACGGGCTTCCCTAAGTCAGGTGCTTTCTACATTTTCATCAGTTGTGACCTTCTGTGCTGGTCTCTGTGTACTGTATAAAGAAGCTTCTTGTATGAGGGTAAGAGCTATGCTTATCTGTGAGTTTCAGGAAGTATTTAGAAGGCAGTGAGATTAGAAAATGAGAGGTTCCATGACCTCACTAGCCTCAGGCTTAAAGCTTAAAGTACCAGGCATGATTTTACTCCTCTTGAGAGGGCCTTAAGCCTACTTAGGCAGCTGTTGCTTATTGCCAAGGGATGCGTTTTCTAACTGTTTATCCAATGCTAAGTGGTCAGCCCAAAAACATATATAGACAAGTAACACAGAGCAATTTCAACAGGCTGTATTTATAAATTTACACATGCACACACACACACACACACACACACACACACACAGAATAAGAGAGAGAGAGAGAGAGAGAAAGATTTGTAATAATAATTTAAGAAAAAGAGGCCAAGAAGTTAAGTTGGAGAGCATGGGGGGCTAAGGGAGGGGTTGGAGAGAAGGTAGGGAGGGGAGGGATGATGTAAATACAGTAAATGTCTACAAAATTTAAAAACTAATTTAATAAAAAAGAAAAGAGAATTCAGTATCTGAAGGAATAATTGACACCTCAAAAAGAATGTAAATTTTTGGGAAAAAAATAGTGTTTCTTAGGTAGTTAAGGGAAAAGCATACATGTTGAACTAAGGGATGTAGGTAGAATCAAGGAAGGTGGCACACTTTGTGCCAAATCTTCTAAGAAGGGAACCATCCATCGGAATAGTAGAGGAAAACGTTTCAGTCTGAAGGGAGAAGGTGCTTATCTAATGAGATGTGAGAAGCTGTGATTAAGAAAATGCCTGGCAGATTGTTGGAGCGGATAGCGTGCAGAGTGGACACAGAGTGGCTGGATGTGATTTCATGTTCCCCCAGTTCTGCTTCCAAAGTTGTGTTCGTTTCTGCTTACTGGAACCACTTGCGCATGCATCTCTGATAGGTGTGTTTATACCTTCAACATCATGCCTCCTCCTGTGTGTCTATTTAGTGTATAAATCCCTAGATAATTTCATTTCCCAAGCCAGGAAATGGGTGTTTGTTAAATTAAAAATCCAATTCTTCATTACTTCTTTTCTCAACGTTTGTATCACCAGCTAAGTAGATGATCATGGTTATTTTACTGTTTTAATGTCTGTTTGTAACTACCCATGTGTATCTCGTAGGAGCCACAGCAGTACAGCTGAGGCCAGAGGAGGAGCAGATGGGATGGGGCCGTGACAAGAAGCAGTGGAAGGTATCAGGAGTCTACATTTTTCCTTAAGCTTGTTTTTACTGGTGAATGTTTACTACAGGCTGAGGCGGTTATAGGTTATGCTGTGCTAGTGAGACATCATGTCTCACTATAGTAATGAGAGCAAGTCCAAAATATAACATCTAATTTTAGAACATGTCGATTGTACCGTGCATAACATTTTCAGGATCTTCAGTAACTAACTCCCCCTCAGCCTTATCCTTGGATTTCTTTCAACAGAGACAGACCAAATTTGAAGTGGTGACTCGGCAGTTTAAATTATGAACATTCAGTCGCAGAGTGATTCCTCCTGAACCTGATTAATGCTACGATGATTGTTCCCAATGACTAAAAATTCTACAATGCGGATAAATAGATATACAGATATTTTTTTCTCAAAATATCTCTTGACTTTAAAGAGACTGAATTTTTGCTGGACCTTGCAGCCAAGTTAATATTCCTTGAGATCATTTATGACCATGTCTTTAGGCTGGTATCTTACTGTGTACTTAGCCTGTTTAAGCTTAGTTAGCCTCTAAGAGAACAGTTTAACCAACCTTGCTTGCTTT
Organism: Psammomys obesus; assembly: GCF_907164565.1. Taxonomy (NCBI): domain Eukaryota; kingdom Metazoa; phylum Chordata; class Mammalia; order Rodentia; family Muridae; genus Psammomys; species Psammomys obesus. The sequence goes on along the minus strand of NW_026595513.1, from coordinate 16,525 downwards.
ATTCATGCAATCAGCTTTACAACCTGAGCTAAACGCACAGCATTAGTCTTGAGCTATGTACTATCCCATTCCTCTGGACAGAATAATGTATGTGTGTATATATGTTGTGGTATCATTTGCTGAAGGCATCCCACACAGTGACAGTAACCTTAATAATATATATCCTGTATGTTTTGGAAGTAATGTGTGGCTATAGTTGATAACAGCTATTTGCCATTTTGAGTGGTATTCAAGGTTGGTAAGGTGATTCCTTCCCTTTAAAGCTGTACTAAATATTTCTGTAAAAATGTCCTTATTCCTAAGTGAAGATTGATCATCTTACCCTGGGTCCTCTTTCTTGTTTATCTTCTTTTGGTGTACAGATTTTAGCATGTTTATCCTATCTTATAGCTCTAGTATTCACTTATTAGTGAGTATATACCATGTGTGGCTTTCTGCTTCTGGATTACCTCACTCAGGATGATCTTTTCTAGATCTTACCATTTGCCTGCAAATTTCATGATTTCCTTGTTTTTAATTGCTGAGTAGTATTCCATTGTGTAAACCTATCACATTTTCTGTATACATTTCTCTAGCTAGGGTCAGATGGAAGGGGAGGAGGACCTCCCCTATCAGTGGACTTGGAAAGGGGCAGGGAGGAGATGAGGGAGGGAGAGAGGATGGGATTGGGAAGGAATGAGGGAGGGGGCTACAGCTGGGATACAAAGTAAATAAACTATAACTAATATAAAAAATTAATTAAAAATGTCCTTATTCCTGTATTTTTTGCTCTGTACAAAAAATACAGAGCAGAGCCCTTTGTTAGGGACACATACTGATACAGACACACACAGGCACAGGCACAGCTACAGAACAGAAAGACTAGGCGCACACATCAGAGAGATGACAGATCAGTAAACAAACTACACAAGAGATAGAAGGGAATGAGGCAGAAAATTTGGGCTCACAGTCGGTAAAATTAACCAGTGAGGAAACTGCTGTATTTTTATTCGTTAATGCACCGTCAACACAGATTCCACCAGAACATTTCTCTTTATTCTCAGTGTCTTTTTTTTTCATTTTTTTGAAAATTTTATTTATGTTTTTATAAATTACAGTTTATCCACTTTGTATCCCCACTGTAGCCCCCTCCCTCATCCCCTCCCAATCCCATACTCCCTCATTTCCTCCCATGCCCCTCCCCCAGCCCACTGATAGCGGAGGTCCTCCTTCACTTCCCTCTGACCCTAGCCTATCAGGTCTCATCAGGACTGGCTGCATTGTCTTCCTCTGTGGCCTGGTAAGGCTGCTCCCCCCTCAGGGGGAGGTGATCAAAGAGTCAGCCACTGAGTTCATGCTGAGACAGTTCCTGTTCCCATAACTAGGGATCCCACTTGGAGACTGAGCTGCCATGGGCTACATTATAGCTGTGCAGGGGTTCTAGTGGTTCTTGGTTATCTCCATGCATGGTCTTTGATTGGATTATCAGTCTCAGAAAAGACCCCTGTGCCCAGATTTTTTGGTTCTGTTGCTCTCTGGAGCTCCTGTCTCCTCCAGGTCTTCCTATCTCCCCCTTCTTTCATAAGATTCCCTGCACTCTGCCCAGAGTTTGGCTATACATCCTCAGTGTCTTTACATCCTCAGTCCTCTTAGCAGAAGAAAACACAAGCACCAGCCACTTCTGTTTCTGCGGCATGTGGTTGCAAATGTGGCCCTCAGTGCCCAACACATTTCAGGAGCTTTTAAACGTTTTTATTCTCCATCCCTTATGAATACTCATACAGTTTTCACTATTGTGCCTTAATTTTAAAAACTTTCATGGGATATATAATTTTCTCATGCTTCTATTTAACTGGTAAACTGGTAAGAACGTTTTCATATGCCCTGCTCTCTCTATGCAATCGGACCTTTTTTTTTTTATTAAAAGTTTAAGGTAATATATGTAGAACCTCAATTCTATAACAATGATCAGGGCAGTCTCAAGAGGACATAGTGAAAAAGATCTTTTCTGGAGTATTTCTTGTGTTACAGTAAAAAGCATTTTCTTCCATTTTCATCTCAGTGTCTCATCCTGTCATAGCAAGAGGAGAGTAAGGTTTTTCATAATTCTTGTGGTTTGTGAATATCATAAATAAAGAAAATGTGTTTAGAGAGCATGTGTAAGGATGTTTCCAATTTTTTTTGTTTTCTGTACATGCAACTTTTCTTTATTTACAACTGATTTTGAGAAAGGAAAATGTGATATTAGGAAATCTCAGCAGTTCCTTACTGATGCTCTTTTTATCAGACTGTCTTCGAGCGGCTGCAGCTGAAGTGGAGTGCTCGAGTGTCCGTGGGTCCCGAAGAAAGAAGAGAAAACACAGGAGCCACTGCAGAGAAAGGTGAGGACTCTGTTAATCAAAAGTCACTGCTGGGCTGGAGAGATGGCTCAGCTTTTAAAGGCTAGGTTCACAACCAAAATAAAAGTTCTTTTCAGGGAATGCCCACCAAGATGGAAAGGTGGAAACACTATCTTTACCAAAGAAAGTTGCCCCATGAACATTTAAGAGTGAGAAAGCACTGAGTGACAGCAAAGGATGGATGCTCTCAGCCTCTGAAAGAATTCCTATCCAGATGCCAGTGGAGAAACTGTCTTGGGATAAAGAGCAACAGGCTTTTATTTAAAATGAAAATTTTGGGAAACAGGAGTGTGTAAGAAGAGGGAACAAAGATTAAAATGCCTGAAGTTCGCAAAGAATAAATATAGGGAAATCGTGCTGGTGATATTAGCGGAGATCAAGGAAATAAATTCTTTACAAAATGAAAGGCAGTCGAACTATACATGTAGAAGGATGTAAATAAGATAGAAGCAACAAAAGGTCTCAGCAGTGAACAGTAGGACCGAAAGTCAGTAGGGTCCTCATTTCCCTCATTGCTAGCAATGCATTAAGAAAGGAAATACAAAGTCTTTTTTTTTCTTTAATTTTATATTTATTTTCATTAATTATTTTTTATTTTTTAATTTTTATTAATTACACTTTATTCATTTTGTATCCCCCCATAAGCCTCTTCCTCCTCCCCTCCCGATCCCACCCTCCCATCCCCTTCTTCCCGCATGCCCCTCCCCAAGTCCACTGATAGGGGAGGTCCTCCTCTTCTTCCTTCTGATCTTAGTCTATCAGATCTCATCAGGAGTCATCTTCTGTGGCCTGGTAAGGCTGCTCCTGCCTCAGGGGGAGGTGAGCAAAGAGTAGGCCAATCAGAATATGTCAGAGGCAGTCCCTCTTCCCATTACTATGTAACCCCCTTGGACACTAAACTGCCATGGGCTACATCTGTGCAGGGGTTCTAGGTTATCTCCATGCCTGGTACTTGGTTGGAGTATGAGTCTCTGGGAAGACCCCTGTGTTCAAATTTCTGGTTCTGTTGCTCTCCTTGTGGGGTTCCTGTCCTCTCTAGATCTTACTATTTCCTGTTTCTTACATAAGATTCCAGGCACTCTGCCCAACAGTTGGCCATAAGTCTCAGCGTTTGCTTTGATAGTCTGCAGGGCAGAGCCTTTCTGTGGCAGGTTTCTAGCTTGTATCCTGTTTTCTTCTTCTTCTGATGTCTTTCCTCTTTGCCTTTCGGGATGGGGATTGCATTTTAGTCAGGGTCCTCTCTCTTGATTAGTTTCTTTATATGTACAGATTTTAGTAGGTTTATCTTATATTACATGTCTATATGAGTGAGTATATACTGTGTGTGTCTTTCTGCTTCTGGGACAGCTCACTCAGGATGATCCTTTCCAGGTCCCACCATTTACCTGCAAATTTCATGATTTCCTTATTTTTCATTGCTGAGCAATATTCCATTTTGTAGATGTACCACAATTTCTGTATCCATTCCTCAGTTCATTAATTGTTTAAAAATTAATTTTTATTTTATTTTTACAATTTATTCACTTTATATATCTATTGTAGCCCTGCCTTCATCTCCTCTTGGTCCTTCCCACCCTCTGTCCTTCTTCCCCCCATACCCCTCCCCTAGTCCACTGAAAGACTCCTCCCTTGGCATCTGACTCTAGCCTATCAAATCTCATCAGGACTGCCAGGATCCTCCTCCTCTGTGGCCTGGCAAGGCTGCACCACCTGGGGAAGAGCTGGGTACTAAGTCCATGTCAGAGACTGCCCCTGCTTTCCTTTCTAGAGCACCCACATGGAGACTGAGCTGCCTGTGGATTACATCTGAGCAGGAGGTCTAGTCCTTGGTTGGTGCTTCAGTCTCTGCAGTCTCCCTGCCACAAGCTCAGATTTTTTAGCTTTGTTGGTCTCCTTGCGGAGCTCCTTGTGGGGGGTTTTGTATACAGTAAATGACAGGCAGCCCTAGACAGGGGTACATGTACCCAAGTTATTGTCAAGGACAGCTCCTCCTTCTCTCCGACACTTCTCTGTCTCTCCTGCTTCCTCCTTCCACACCTCTTCGCAAATCCCCCCAGGCAGTACCTGTGTACAGACACCATGGAAACATTTGCTTGTGTCCAGCATGTTCCGGGGCATGAACTGGTGCACCCAGGGCTCACGTGCCAGCACCCACAAAGGGCTCACAGCCCTTGTAACTCCAGTTCCAGGACATTTGACACCGAATTCTGTGCTTCGTGGGTACCAGTCATGCACGTGGCAACAAAGGCAGAAGCAGGCAAGATGCCCATACATACAAAGTCACGAGAATCATAATTACAGTAACCAAATATTGAAATTAAAGTAAAACAAAAAGTACTCTAAACACTGTCACTTCTAGGCCAGAAGCAAACAATTAGATATTTAAAGAAATACTTGACATTTCAAGTGGGAAAGAGACATTTGAAAAGGAACGAAACTCTAAGGTAGTTCAGAGAAAAGCTCGTGTTGACAGGGAGAGTTCAGGAAGACTTCACATCCTCTATGAGAAAGAAGAGGTGTGTCAAAATAGTAGAGACATGCACTTGTAATATGAGGAAGAAGGTGCTTGCGTAACAAGGTGTGAGAACTTGTAAGTAAAAAGGTGGATCTTTGATATTTTCTGAACTCCAGGTGGAAATAGTGTGCACGGTAGCTTAATGGGATTCCGCAGAATCACAAATTCTGTTCCTGAGTGTGCGCTCGTTTCTGTTTACCTGGACAGTTTACGCATTCATCTTTGACATCTGTGCATAACGTCAATGCGGTGCCTCCTAGTACATGTTTGCCTGGAAAATGAAATTCTTATAGTTGTATGCATTTCATAAACCAGTGAATAAATAAACAGTTGAACATTAATGTATATGAAAGGTCTAATGGTTAAAAGCCCAACTTTCTTTTGCTGAATTTTAAAGTTTTTTTTTTTTTAAATGAATGATTATATAGATGATCTTTTTTTTTCCTGACTGCTCACGTTGTCAATCTTAACCACTTGTGTGAATCTGTTGGTAGAATCCACTTCACTATTTACACCTAAGGAACAAACAAGACGTCATAGCCATGAGAGGAAGCCACGGTTGGTATGTGTAAATGAAGATTTCTTTTATATTGTTTTCTTTGGTTAAAAAAAATAAAAAAGATGGTCAGAACCTAGGTCCAGTCACTTTGTGGACTGACTTAGAGAATCACTAGATGATAATTTAATATGTAATTTAACACCTTGCAAGCTATTTCTCAGTAAGGCATATTTTAACCATCTGTAGTGACTAATGTGCAACTCTTATTCTTGATAGCTTTTTACAGGGTTTCATTTCCGCTTTTTGTCCAATCCCATAACCATATTTTATATTTACAAGGTAGATTAAATTTGACTTAACACTAAAATATGTAAGTTATTAAACATTAAGTTAATAAACATTAAGTTATTAACAGTATGTATAGTTATCACCCCTGGACATGATTAATGTGAAATCACTGCCATTTCCATTCAGTCAGATTTTTGAGATTTCCTATTGTCAGTTATCGTTGCCTGCAAATAAACTTTTACTTCATTCTCTCAGTGCCATTGTCTTCAGCACATCAGTGTGTGAGACAGTAGAGTTGTGCACAGATCCCCACTCCTGAGGATTAGACTGAAAGCTCCCTAAATCTAGTCTTTGTTGCCTTTTCTAACTAATACCGTGGTATTGGAAACAAGGCAACTGCTGCTTGAGTCCTTCGGGTAGAAGCTTTGGTTACTATGACCTTTGGTTGCTATGATCTTAATAGATTCCCAGTTACTGAGTCGAGGCAATTAGGACATTGTGCTGTATCATTCAAGGGCAGCAAAATAGGTGTCAGACACGAAGACTGTTGCTTCATGTAAAATCAGAGATGACGTCATCACAGAAAAGACTGCCCTAGTTTCTCTTTAGCATGGGGATGAGAGAGAAAAACTTGAAATCTAAATTCCATGAAGATCATTTGTATGTGAATCTTTTGTGTGTCTTTGTATTTCATGTATGTGAATGCTCAGTGTGTTTATGTATGCATTCATGCATGTGAACATGGGCACAAATACAGTAAAACATGCAGGTTGGTGAGCCAGGGTTTCCTCAGCGTCTTTCTATTGTGAATTTTAGCATAGCTGGTTCTAGAGTCTGGAAATGCTTCTTTCTTAGCCTCCCATCTCATTGGAGAAACACTAGGACTGTAAACAGTATTGCATCTGGCTTTTAGTGGGTTCTCAGGATTTGAGTTCTGATCCTCACGCATGCATGACATGTATCTTTGCCCACTTAGTCATCTTTGTTGCCTGAAGGGCTTTCTCAACATGACTGTTTTGCCACCAAGTAAAGAAGAGGAAAGAGTTCATGGGGAAGGACATGTGTACTAAGAGTCCTGTATCATATCCATTCATTTGTGTCTTAGCATCTTGTTTATTCATGGAGGCCAGAAGTAACTGTAGTGAGAATTTTGGAGTTTTGGTTTCTTTTAAAAACATGGAAAAATAAGAATTTGTTTTTGTTTTAATCCCAGTTGTGGGGATGTGGGCTGCTTCACAGCAGCTGACTATGATTTGCCTCAGGCTCTAGCAGAGGCGTGGTTTCACCAGCTGTAGAGAGTTTCTGCGATTGTGTGACATTTGGAATTCTGGGGACTGTTCGGAGGGTGTATAATTGCTAGTGTCCCAATTGGAGGGGGGGGGGTTGGTCTTTCAGGGGGTTGTTGGTTGGTTGTTGGTTACTGTTGGTCACATTTTTTTTAAAAAAGTCATGAACAAAGAAGAAACAACAAGAAGAAAATAGATATACTGATGGTGAAGATCAAACTTGCTCCAAGGTGCTTGATGCTCCTATCAACAGAAAGTAATCTAAAGATAGCATTGTCCCCTTCCTGACACCTGACTTCATTCAGAGATCTCTTTCCTTTCCTCTCTATCCTTTTTTTTTCTCTCATATCTAGTGTTAGGAGGTTGAAAGTGGAGAAGAAAAGGGGTGAAAGTGGAGAAGAAAAGGGGTGGGGAGGGGTGGAAGAAAGAACCCAGCTACATATACCCATCATTTTTATTCTTGTACGATATGGACAACAAAATGTACCAACCAGTGACTGTCATGGTTCAGTGATTTAACAAAACTTCAGATACATCCTTTTTTATTTAAAAAAATGTATTCTTATTGTGCTTGTGCATTTAATGTGTGTTGGCATGTGTAGGGAGGATATAAGACAACTGTGTGAAATTCCTTCTTTCCTTTTCACTTTTGAGTTCCAGAGATGCACCTTTACTTATGTGCGCCTTCATATTTTCCTTTCATTTGTTTTTAAATTCTAAAATTAAACTGTAACATTTCCCCATTCACTTGCCTCACATCAGTACCTCATATGCCACACAACCCTACTCCCTTTCAAATTCATGGCTTCTTTTTCTTTGTTACTGCCCCCCCCACACACACACACTTCGCACCAAGCAAACAAGAAATACACATACAAGAAGGTAACCAGTAGTCGTATTCAGCCATGAAGATTATGATCCACAGCAATGAACAGCACAGCAAGATCTCTCTACAGGTGCAATGGTGACACTCATATCTTGGTGGCTGTCTGCTTGGATTTAAAGCCTGTTCAGCAGGAGGGAAATCATGCTTGGTACTGGAAATCTAGCTGACCTTGCAGGGCTAGTGAGACTGTGGACCTTAGCGGAGACTTTCTACTAATGCTAATTATTATTATTATTATTATTAGCATATATTCAAATTCAAGCATAAATTTGAAGTTTAATATATATATTGTCCTTAATGCATGGGGAAGTGTAGCCCTCACCCCCATTTCTTTTTAATATGTTCAGCGAGGAAGACTTTCATATGATACTTAGTATTTGCATGCTTTTTAACCTTAATCTAAGTTTTCTTCATGGCTAGGTCTTTCTTTCTAATCTATTTTCCTATTAAAATAAATTCCCCCAAATATTTTAGACTTTAATCCCTAAAGGAGAACATATGCTCAGCATCACATAATATATTATCTTTTTCCTCTGTATTTCTTCTTTCAACAAGAGTGTTTCTGTCGTTAGAATTCTAAATATGTAATTATGTTTTATAACAATTGGAGTATGAAAATATGCTTAAATACATGTTCTAAAAAGTTCGGCCCTTTTGTATTTTATTGCTTTGTTCTCTTTTACCTTTTTATTAGTTTTTATTGTTTTTCTTGAGTCTTTTGTAAATTTCACATCATATATCCCAATCCCACCCATTTCCCCACCTTTTTACATCTGCCCTCTACCCTTGCAACCTCCCCTGGAAACAAAACATACAAGCAAACTTCTCGTTATGGAAGCTGTAGTGTGTCACAGTGTGTCTCACAGTATGCCCCTTTGTCCACACTTCTTTGCTTGCAAGTGTTCATTGCAGTGAGTCATTGGTTTGGTTCTAGTACTCTGGCTCCTGCTACTCTATCAGTACAGGATCCTCATTGGAACTCCTCTTGGATATCCTGTTGTTGCCCTGTGTCATGGAGACCCTATAGCTTTGGGTCTGCACGACTGGACTTTTCATGTGCTCCAGCAGTCCATAGATGGGGTACCTGTTGGGTGGGCCATTTCAGAGCCCTGGATCTGGGCCTGGGTGGCAGCTAGGCTGGTCAGTCTGCCAGCTCTCCTTCACCCACACCACCAGGGCAAGGTTTTCAGCACTGCCCTGACTAGCTCAACCAATGCCTCAGCTGGCAAGAGATAGGTCCAGCCCTTTCACTTTCTTGCCATTTGGCCTGCTCACCCTTGCCTACACCACCAGGGCACTCAACTGTGCTTCTCAGGTGAGGTGCTGGGCCTTCTTTTAGAGTGCTGCAGATAGCTAGAAGGTGGGCCAGTGGCAAGCAACAAGACAGAAAGGGCATCTCTCCTCAAACATGTCACCTCACTGGCCAGTGAGGGGGTAGGGCCAGTTCTCCTAAGCTCATGTCTTTGGGGCTAGCTCACTTGCAACCTCCCAATCCCTCCCCCCCCATTTTTTTCTCTATTGCACTTCCTGGGCTTCCCCTGAGTGTTGCAGCTGCTGAGGGGTAGGGCCAGCTCTGCACAGCCCTCAGATATCAACATGGCCCCTGGCAGTAGCCTAGACCAGGGACATATGCATGGCCTTTGATAATAACAAACCCTGGCTACTGCAGAGCCATAGACCCAGACATGACCCTAGGCAGCAACACAGGCCAGGACCTCACCATGGCCTCTGTGGCATCACTGGCCACTCACATCAGGCTGTTCCTCACTACCCTCTTGCCTCCAGTTCTGCTTCTCTCCATCATGCTCACTCCATTCCACTTCTCTTCTTCTGTCTCTTCCCATGATCATCTTAGTGGCTCCTGGGGCCTCGGGGTACTGAGGCTGTCCCAGGAGTGCTATGCCCCTCCCTGGACATGGGGCACTGCAAGGTCATCTCAGGCTTGTTCCGCTCAGCTGGGCCACATGGCATCAGGCAGAGCCAATTCCTCAGTTCTTTGAGGAATGCACATAAGAATTATAACATCACTTTATTATGTAAATACATAGATTGATTTTGTTCTATCTATAAATATATCTTTTCTGGTCTTCAATGGTCATTTTAAGATGTGGTCGTTTTTACCTATTCTTTGAATTTCATAAATCCTTACAATGTATGTTGATAATATTTGCTTTAGCTGTTCTCTCAACTTTGTGCATTATTACTAATTTTAATAACTCCATAGTTTAATTATTGCTGTCCATATGTGTATATGTATATGTATACATAGATATATGGGTATGGGATCATTTGATGTTTTCGGTCAATTTATATAGTAAGAAATAGAGTGAAGGTAAAATTGATTTGGAGAGGAGCATAAATGAAGATATTTTTTAAGAATTTTCAATACTTTGAAAATGTTATTGCTTTTAAAAGAGATTATTTTTTTGGGGGGGGCAGAAATAACTGTGGAAAATTTATTTGATTCATTATGGTACTAAATTTAACAGAACATCCTGGAACAATGTCAACGAAAGCGGAGTGTTCGGGTATGTGTGGAGACAAAACGAAGGAGAGATGACACCAAAGCTGCTCAGATGACATGTAAGAGCTGAATTTCATAAGCGAGGAGGACCGAGAAATTACCTCACTGCTGAAAACTAACCATGAAATGTTTACGTAATGTCTCTTTTCAGATACAGGTTAAACAGAATCTCTGAGAAGGCCCAAGCATGAGTTTTAAGTGAGGTATAGTAGGAAATGAGGGCCATTTAAGAGCAGTGAATGAGGCTTAAAAGGAGAGGAGGACCTCCCCTATCAGTGGACTTGGGGAGTGGCATGCATGCAGAAAGGGGAGGGAGGGTGGGATCGGCAGGGGAGGAGGGAGGGGCTCATGGGGGGATACAAAATGAATAAAGTGTAATTAATAAAAAAAATAAAAGATTTAAAAAAAATAAAAAAAATAGACTCATAAAAAAAAAGAAAAGAAAAAAAAAGGTAGAGACACTATGGGAAATAAAACAAGGAGAATGAGGTAAGTGTGTGCAGTGGAGAAGTTGTTGAGGGTCTGGAAGGCTGTGTGCTATGGAGGTCAGAAGAGGAGAATACCCCACGCTTCTGTCCTCCTCACTGTGGGGAAGGCATTAAAGATTACCAGGCCACACAGAACTGCTCTTCATCTACTGAAGTAAAGATAAACATCTGTGGTCGTCTGTACATGAGTCGGTGTCTTCGGTAGGTGTTGCCCCTTGCCAGGATACTTTCACGTAGGCCAAAACGAGAACACGGGATCAGTTATGACACAGTCAGGAGTGCCATCGACAGCTCACAGTTGATAGGAATAACAATGGTTTTTATAAGGGAAAAAAATAGACTGGATCCCAAAACATGAAGTTACTTTACTCTTGCTCTCTGGAGGAGACTACGCAGTGACCTGAGCCTCTCTCGTGCTTATGAACGGCCTCTTGGGGTCCATGTGTAAAGCGCACATCCTGATTCAGCAGCACTTGGATTATGTGCTTGTAAGGTCTCCGGGGCTGCAGGTGATGCCTGTGCGATTCTCTTAAAGGGACCATATAACAGGAGAAAACCTCAGTGGTCAAAGCCCAAGACATATGATAACAAAGGAAAGTCCAAACTGTGCTGTTGTTTCTAACCATGTTTCCATTTAGAGAGAAAGGAGCACAGAAAGGGAAAAGCATTCAGACCAAGTCATTGAAAAGAAGTAAAATGAAAGCTGTAATGGTCAACGCCCTACAGACTGTTTTGAAAATGAGGAGTTACCTATGGGAGACGAAGAAAGACAGAGAAATATAAATAGAGAATGAAAACTTGGGGCGGATGATGAGGAAACTTGAGGGAGCATTATGAAGAAGGCTTCGTTACATTTCCATTGAAGTCAGATATATCTTTGGGTAAAAAAAAAAGATCTAGTAAGAAAAAGTGGTGAAGTTCAACCAGCATTTCTCTTGTCCATCAATGTGATACATGAAGGAGTGGGACTCCTTCAAACTCCATGCTGTGCAGTGAGAAGCAGCAGCTTCCGTTGTTCTGTCGATAGAGTCTCAGTAATTTTGTTGTAGTTTGGAAGACCTGAGGTCTCTCATTACAAGAGACCAAGGCAATTACAGAAAAAATTTAACTGCCGTCATTCATTTATTTACATCAAAGTTGCACTTTCTATTAAATGTTATCCTGATTTCAAACGTAGAAATTTAGTCATTTCAAAACAATTTTGAAAAATTGGCTTATATTTTATTGTGACAATTGTATATTAAAGGAAAAATTTAGGCTTTATGTTGTAGCTTAGGTTTATATATCTTTTGTAAGGTGCCTACTAAAAATTTCTATAAACTAGAGAAAATGAAACACATTTTTAATTTTCTCCAAGTGCGTGCAAAAATGAAGCATTTTATGCATTAGCAGCCTACAATAAATATCTGTGAAGACAAATAATTTGCCTATTTCATTGAACATTTATGACTGAATTTGCTTCCTAGATTACAATATCATGGCAAAATCATGAAATTCTATAGTATAGTAACCCGTTTCCTTCCAATCAGTTTTGAGCACCATATTAGCATCTGTCTTTTCTTCTTAGTAACATTCATTTTCCCCCCGATGGATTTCACTGAACCCCATATTTAGGGGCAATATCTCCAAGTGGTTAACTATGACAATGATTTTCTACACTAATCCTGTATGAAATTCTGATTGGCTTTGTCATATTAATATGTAATTATTTACATGTCTTTGGCTTTTCAGACTCTCCTGATAAACACCCTGAACTGAAGGTAATAATGTTTACATGTTATTATGTATTATTAGCTTCCTAATATATGACCTATGTAAACATCATTAAATATCTCCTATTAAACCCATGCAGACTGCCACTGAAAAGCAAGATTCTGTACCAATTGAAGACCCAGTAATAAAGCGTGAAATATCATTGATGGCAGGTAAATTTAGAAATGGGAATTTCTCTTTAACAAGTGCTTATGAGGATTTGATATGATCAGCCTTTGAATTCAAATTATTTGGCTCTTCAAATTTGATGGACGATTTTTATGCGAACAATTTAAATAATCATTTTCGCTATCATTGTTGCATAGCAAGTTGCATGCAAGCTTAAGATAGTTTCTATAACTATCTTATAGCTGTAACTCAGTTTCAACTTTTATAGATTAATATGTCGACAGTTCTATCCTGAAGGCACAGTGTTTCTTAGGGTTTACAGAAAATTAATTTTTTAAATCCACATTTTAAAAAGATTAATAATATTTTCTTTTTTACCAGTAAAGAAATACTTTATTATTATTATTATTATTTTAAATTTATTCACTTTGTATTCCTGTTGTAGCCCACTCCCTATCTCCTCCTGGTCCTACCCTCCCTTCCTCTTTCCCCCATCCACCTCCCCTAGTCCAGTGATAGGGGAAGTCGTCCTTTCCTACTCTCTGAAACTAACCTATCAGGTCTCATCATGACTGCCTGGATCCTCTTCCTTTGTGGCCTGGTGAAGTCACCCCACCAGGATGAGGTGATGAAAGATCAGGCAACCAAGTTTATGTCAGAGATATCCCCTGCTCTCCTTCCTAGGGAATGCACATGGAGACTGAGATGGCCATGGGCTACATCTGAGAAGGGAATCTAGGTCCTCTTCATGCATGGTCCTTGGTTGATGCATCAATCGCTGCATGCCCCCCTGGGCCCAGATTGTTTTGTTTTGTTTTGTTTTGTTTTGTTGGTTTCTTTGTGGAGCTACTGTCAACTCTGGGTCTTTCTATTGCTCCCTTCTTCCATGAGACTCCCTGTACTCTGGAATATTATTAAAAGAAGGGGGAGATAGAAAGATCTGGAGGGTACTGGAGCTCCACAAGGAGAGCAATAGAACCAAAAAATCTGGGCCCAGGGGTCTTTTCTGAGACTGATACTCCAAGGACCATGCATGGATATAACCTAGAATTTCTGCACAGATGTAGCCCATGGCAGCTCAGTCTCCAAGTGGGTACCCTAGTAAGGGGAACAGGGGCTCTCTCTGACATGAACTCAGTGGCTAGCTCTTTGATCACCTTTCCCTGAGGGGTGGGAAGCCTTACCAGGCTACAGAGGAAGACAATGCAGCCAGTCCTGATGAGACCTGATAGACTAGGGTCAGATGGAAGGGGAGGAAGACCTCCCCTATCAGTGGATTTGGGGAGAGGCATGGGAGAAGAGGGAGGGAGGATAAGATTGAGAGGAGATGGGGGAGGGGTCTACAGCTGGGATACAAAGTGAATAAATTGTAATAAATTAAGTTAAATTGTAATAAATTAAAATAAATTAATAAGAAGAAAAAGATATAATGCATAAAAATTAAAAAAAAAAGACTCCCTGTACTCTGCCCAAGTTTGGCTGTGAGTCTCTACAGCTGTTTCAATCCCCTGCTGGGTGGAGTCTTTCAGAAGACATCTGTGGTAGGCTCCCATTGTGTTCTTCTGGGTTATCTCACTCAGGATGCTCTTTTTTAGTTCTCTCATTTGCCTGCAAAGTTCATGATTTCTATATATTTTTAAAAGACTTATTTATTTTATTATGTCTACAATGTTCTGCCTGCATGTACACCTGCAGGCCAGAAGAGGACACCAGATTTCATTAGAGATGGTTGTGAGCCACCATGTGGTTGCAGGGAATTGAACTCAGGACCTCTGGAAGAGCAAGCAGTGCTCTTAACCTCTGAGCCATTTCTCCAGCTCCGATTTCTATATTTTTAATAGCTGAGTAGTATTCCATTCTGTAAGTGAACCACAGCTTCTTTATCCATTCTTCAATTGAGGAATATCTAGGTTGTTTCCAGATTCTGGTTGTTATAAATAAAGCTGCTATGAACATAGTTGAGCAAATGTCCTTGTTGAATGGTTGAGCATCTTTCAGATATATGCCCAGGAGTGGTATATCTGGGTCTTAAGGTAGCGCTATTCCCAATTTTCTGAGAAAGCGCCAGATAAATTTCCAAAGTGGTTGTACAAGTTTGCACTCCCACCAGCAATGGAAGATGGTTCCCCTTTTTCCACATCCTCTCCTGCATGTGTCTTTACTTGAGTTTTTGATCTTAAGCCATTCTGACAGGTGTAAGATGGAATCTGAGAGTTGTTTTGATTTGCATTTCCCTGATGATTGAGGATGCTGAGCATTTCTTTAAGTGTTTCTCCACCATTCAATATGCAGCTGTTGTGAATGTTCTGTTTAGCTCAGTACCCAATTTTTAATTGGATTATATTTTCTCAAAATTATTTACATGTGTATAAATTCCTCTACTTTGTAGACTGAGGCAAAAATTTCTCATATATATAAGTTTTCAGGGATCCTGAATTACATACAAAGAGACAGCTATGACTATCTTATAGCTGTAACTCAGTTTCAACTTTTATAGATTAATATGTCGACAATTCTATCCTGAAGGCACAGTGTTTCTTAGGGTTTACAGAAAATCAATTTTTTAAATCCACATTTTAACATACTTTAACATTCAGGCTGCAAAAACTGTGTATTCAGCGAACTGTGTATTTTTTGTTGTAATTTATATACTAATAACTTCAGTTCTCCCTGGCCATCATGGTATCCAGGCTATAGAATGTGTCCATATGATGTGGCAAGCTATGTTTTCCTTATGCTGTAACATTAACAGTCTATATATTAAAGAAGGTGTCAATTATGTTCTAGAATAGTTACAGTCATGAACCTAAACTCAAATACTCAACAGCCTGCTTACATTCTCTCCTCTCTTACTTGGCTACTTTTCTTCTGATTTCTTTGTGATTATAGTCTCTGTTGGTTTGCTTGTTTATTTATGTAAATTTGTTTGTCCCTAGCTCCCCACCCCCTCACAACATAATCTTATTATTCTCTATTCTACCAGTGAACTAAACTCTACTTGATAATAGCTTTTTGGTAAGGCTCTTATATGAAAGAAGCAGACATTTCTGAGAAATATCCAAAGTATTCTGCCAATATAGACGCACATACAGAGAAAACATTTAAGTGAACATAACCATATCATCATTTACACAGTTTTTGTACATCTCAAAAGACAATGCTAATGCCAGCATCTAATCCTTTGGGGGATCACAATTTATATCTCCACTCATTAAATGAGTGATCTTTAATAATTTTTTACTTGAGAGATTATAGAGACATAATCAGAGTTTAGGATTGCATTCTTTTTACACACTGCTTTCTTCTGTTAAATCATTTCTCACCAGTTTTCACCATGCCAACCACATTTTCTCTTCACATTTACAGTGATCCAGCTCAGTTGAAAAATGAATGCTAAGCACTCTAATAATTTATTTCTAACCATTTTAAGATTATACATACAATTAGCATATCTGACTACAACCCAGTCTTCCATTTTAGAAATTATTCAGTTTTACTAATTAGAATACAATGTCTCGAATATAATTTAAGCAGTTTAACACATGTATACTATTATACCTTGTTCTTGTTCTCCCCCTTCCACCCTCCGCTCTCTTCTTTTTGGACTGTCTCCTTCCTACCTACGAGAGCAGACACTTCTGTTTGTCCTACATCTCCCATCATCTCTCTCTGCCTTCTTTTTTTTCTGCACCTATCTTGCCCTGACAAATCAAAGTCCCCTCTCTGTCTTCATCACACACACACACACACACACACACACACACACACACACACACACAC
>NW_026595512.1:0-13735 GCF_907164565.1 Psammomys obesus | reverse complement strand
GGTCTTGATTTAACAAGGTTAGCAGTTGAGATTTTTTTTTTTTTTTTTGGAAGCTGCTGCATGTTAATGGAACTATGGCAGAGCTGGCTTTACGTTTATTTCCAAAAATCATCTTAGAAGCAATGAGAGCTATGTGTGGAGGTGCCCTGGCTTGAATCTACACATTTAAAGACAGTACATAATCCCCAAATTTAAACATGCACGAAAATGGAGTTTGGTATTCTTTCTCTAGTGTGTATATGGCAGAATTCTGCAGTTTCAGAGTTATAAATCAAATGGTGTGCTTTAGGAAGGCATTTTTATTTTGAACAACCAAACATGAATCATTCACATGAATGCAAAAAATGTAATATATATATATATATATTATAAAAAATAGCTTACTCTGTCCTTTAAAAAAAGTTATTCTTTAATATGGTGGCACATGCTTGAATCCCAGCAAACAGAAGGCAGAGGGAAGTTGATCTTACTGAGTTCCAGGCCAGCCTGGTCTTACACCAAGTTCCAGGCCAACTAGAACTACACAGCCACTGGCACACAGAAACACATACACACACACACACACACACACACACACACACACACACACGGATGCACGCATGCACAAATACGCACACTGCTGTTTTCACATACAAGGATGAGGAGGAGGACTTATTCTCTTAAATAATGACATAAAACAAATCATTACCAGTTAAGTTTTAAAGTAAATCTGTTTAGAAGTATTCTGGTGAAAGTAATACTAACAACTTTTTGAATCCATAGAGGCAACATGTTACTAGGTACTTGTAAATTGTTGTTTCTGCTGTGGGTAACAACAAAAAACTTTATTCACATATCCTCTAATTTATATGATTAACTAAAGCAAACACTGATTTAAAAAAAAAGAATCAGTTTCCTAGTTATCTGACAGAGAAAACATTTCTACCAGAGGGAACTAATTCTGCCTTAAGACTCTGGCTGCATATAACTAACTATTTAAAATGAAAACACACAGTAGGATCCGCCAAGGCAACCAAGAAAGTTCCCTAAATTTTACAAGCATGATTTACTTGGTCCCTGAGGCTTAAAGAGACCTCTGTATAGCACTGGTCACCATGCTCCAAAAACTGTATGGACTAAGACCCAATATTGTTGAATGGGAACTTTCAGAAGCAAATTCCATTTCACTGTAATCTTCAAAGGCCAGTTTTTTTTTTTTTTCCTCACCACACCCTTGAACCCAGCTCTCCCTAACTGGCTCTCACTGTTCTACATTGCATTTATTTTGAAGAGACTGTTATCCTCAGTTGGTACCAAGGCATGAAAAAGAAACTTAAAATTATGATTATCCCTTAAGAGTTCAGGAGAGTGTAACTGTGTGGGCTCAGCATTCTGGAGAAGATTTAGTGTTCCTGCAAGAAAGTGAAGTGAAGACACTAAACACCCAACTTCACCAACTTCAGAAAACCAAACTTATTCTTTTTTCAATCAACAATATCAATATAACCTTCTAACCATGAATATACCACCCTCCTCTGAATAAACTCATACTGTAATGAAAAACTATTTAAGAGTGTTAAAATAACAAAAGACTGAAGTTCTTTTTGTTTTTTGCTTTTTTTTTTTTTCTTTACTTAAAATATCAAAAACAACAACCAAACAATAATTCTGTCAGGAAAAAAAAAAGCTTCAGTTGGTTTAAAAGAATGAACACACTGTAATCTCAATACTCAGAAAGTCAAGGCAGGAGTCTTGTCACATGTTCAAAGCCAGCCTAGGCTTCATAGCAAAGGCCTATTTCTAAACACTAAACATATAAAACAACAAATCAAATGAAACAGCTTAATTACTTAAAAAAAACAACTTATAACTAAACAAACTGTTCCATTTTTGACAAAGACATTCAAACACACACACACACACACACACACATTTGCTTCAGTAAAAATAAGCACATTTTTACTGAAAAGATTCAAGCTGCACTTTTGATATCCAAGTTCATCTCTTACATAGAATACAAGCACATTCTCCATTACTTGGAAGAGCTTTTGAAATGAGTAAAAATAAGCCACTACTCTAAAGGATGAAATTCTTAAACGTAAGCCCAACCTGATGTGAAAAAATAGTTTCAATGTTTTGATATAGTAAAAAGAAAAATCATTCATTATTATGGTTAAGGTTCTGGGTTCAGTTTCCAAACCTCTCCTCCCCAATTAAAAGCAAAATAAAGAAAAGCACATGCCATCAACATTAATTCATGTCAACTTAAAATTAAATTGTCAAACGATGCCACTGTATGTGTATGCTTAGAGAAACATGCAAGGAAGAGGGCTAGCATGTTAGCAGGGGCTGTCTGTGGGGACTGGGGCCACAGGATTCCAAGGCTGGAAAGCTTGGTAGCAAGTACTGAGCCAGCCTGCCAGTCATTTTTTAAAAACATTTATTTATTTCTCTATCTCCTTCTGTATTGAGGTTCTGGGCACTGAACTCAGGTCCTGAGGCTTGGTGGCAAGCACCTTTATCTGCTGAGCCATCTTTCCAGTCATTCAATTTTTAATCCAGATGATTTACCGCAAACTAACTCAATCAGTAGTTTACATCATGGGGTGAAAAACAGTACTTAATGGCCTAAATTTAAAGTTCCATGCCTTCTCATCATTGGCGACACTGAAGTTCATCTAGATGCAAATGAACAAATCTGAAGGTTGTGATGCTTTTCTCAGACAATGGGGAAAATGTAAACAATACAAACAACTGATTACTTGAACTGACTGAGCAGGCATATTATCTAGAACTAAGGGAAGGATAAAGACACGACCATAGAAGTAGGAAGATATTTCTTCTAACTGCTATGGAAAAAAAAAAAATGAGTCGTAAGTGTTTGTGTAATTTCTATTAACTAAGAACAAAATGGAAAAAAGCTAATGCAATTTGCCTTTACTGAAAGAAAGTAGTGAACATGACTTCTTTGAAAAGACTTCAAGTGCCCAGCCAGACCTTCCACCTAGCATCCATTCACATACTCATTGTTTCTAATCAAATTATAAGAATGGCCAGGCAGCTTGGAGCAAGGATCCAACCGAGTAGGTCTTGCAACCTAATCACAGTGAGCTTAGGACTGACTTACAGGCTCAACAGCTGTGTAACAGCTGGGTTTCTCCAAAATTAAAACAGTCTATTCCTGACACTGCCTAGCAACTGAACTGCTAAAACAGCTGCTCCACTTGAAGAGTTAAAATCAAGTACACATCCAGCTTTCTCCTATCTGTAACTGCTGGCAGACCCTTTCAGAATACAAGTTCTAAAACCCAAGCTCATGTTGACATTTTCCAACCTGTTAAATCTTTCATACTTGCACTGCCTCTCCCTGTGACCTTCAGCCAGCACTTCTGCCAATTTCATCTCTCTTGGAATCTGTCCTTTGTGTCCTTCAGATGTTCAGTCACCATAGCCACCTGAGGACCTCCACTTGCCCCTCCCCATCTTCCCATCTCAAAAGCATTTTCATTTTGTTGAAACAGTCCCAGACTCTTATTAAGTGAGACTTCGTTTCTAACAACGTCTGAGTTTAACTCTTGAGGTAATGTGCTGGAGAGTTTTATGTCAGCTGGACACAACCTAAAGTCATCTGAAGGAGGGAGCCTCAGTTGAGAAAATGCATGCCTATGATCAGGCTGTAGGCAAGCTTGTAGGGTCTTTTCTCCATTAGTGATTGGTTGGGGAGCACCCAGCCCATTGTAGGTGGTGCCATCCCTGGGCTGGTGGTCCTGGGTTCTATAAGAAAGTGAGCTGAGCAAGCCATGGAGAAAAAGACAGTAAGCACCACCCCTTCAGGCTCTCTGAACCAGCTCCTGCCTCCAGGTTCCTGCCATGTTTGAATTCTTATCCTGTATTCCTTGAATGATGAACAGTAATATGGAAGTGCAAGCCAAATAAACCCTTTCCTCCCCAAGTTGCTTTGGTTAGGGTGTTTTCTCACAGCAATAGTAAACCTAAGACAAGTAAGATGTTTAAGAACCAGCTCAAATGCCCTGTGGCACATAGCTTTCATTTTGGATCACTATATACATTTTTCCAAACTCTGCACTTGTCATCAAATTATCTATCGTTAGTCAGCAGCATAGAAACCTTTCCCATCATGTAAATTATCAGTGATGATTATTTAACTTCTCCTGAATGTCTGTCTCTTGAAAGTGTGTATGTTTGTGTGCGCACATTAGGCTCTTGTGCCTCTTAAGTATGTACACTCCACTAAGCAATACACACAGCCCATTTTATCCATTCTTTCTATTTATCTACCTGCCTTCTCACCTCTGCCAACTCACTGGATATCACTAAAGTGACCCAAATAAAGCTCTTCGAGTCTGCAGTCGAGCTTGACCCTGACTTTATAACATGCCCTCTCGTAGCCTCTCCTCTCAAAGGTCTCCATTCTCTATAACTCTACGGAGCTACAGATAATTTAAAACCTTAGCTCCCGAGTCTGTCTAAAAATAGATTTATTGCAAGACCCAGACTCATCAAACCTGAACATATTTCAAGATCACAAAATTCTTTCTGCAGAAGCCCCAGCTCTTCAGCTGCTTCATGAACAGAGATTCTGCACATTACTCTCAGAAATGGCCTCTCGCCCATGCTGTCTCAGTGTGGAGACCAGAAATGAGAGGGACTCACAAACCTTGAACTGGCAATACAATCCTAGGGAAAGTAGATTCTGACAGAGGGATCCAGAGAGCTCTAGAAACAGGACTCCAATCCAGGGCTAAAAGTCTTATAATAACTCATGCCAAGCCCTAATTACAAATACAATAGAGCTCAATTTTGTTAATTAAAGCCAACTCTGAAATGCAGCTCTGCTGTCACTACCCTATTTATCATAATGCTGGCGCTGAAGACACTAGCCCAAAGTAGCCTAACTTTTCTCTTGCAGTCAGTCTGTAGACAACCTCATTCTTCCAGCTTACAATACTGTTAGGATCAGTTTTGCTTTATGGGGCTAAACATAGAAAAGTTTTCATTTTTAATAAGAGCTCAGATAAATAATCCTAGGTCCCAAAGGGCCTTATTAAAACAGCCTCGTAAAAGTTTTACACTTGCATATGAATTTGAAAAAAAAAGTGTCTACCTAGCAGTTTGTGCTCCTGCTGACTTCTCTAGCCTTGGGGAAGTTATTGTTAAAATTCATATGTCTTGCAATTTCAAATGATTTAAAGCAGTCTATTATGATAAATCACCATGAAGTACACCCAGAGAAAGACACTGTTCAAACAGAAATCTCAATTTTAAATACACAAAGTATACACAACACACCCACTGGGCTGTTTAAATAGCACTAAGGTTCTGATACATCAGTCTCCTAATCACTCTCCAGACTCAGAGACCAGGATACAAAACTATACATACATACATACATACATATATATATATATATATATTTTTTTTTTTTTTTAACCAGGTGATGCATTTCCTTTATCTAGGAGGTCATTTAAATACATTTTGATTCTAACTAAATTCTACACAGGAAAGACCCCTCCCTCCCAAATGGAAATTAAATTAGGGGAAATACAATGAACATATGTAGTAGGCAATGTTAATATTTTATCACTTCTCATCCTAGCTGTGGAAAGAGACTGACAGTAGATATTTAAAGGTGAGAGGATGGTTACAAACAGAATCTTATATTCAAACATCTGAAGGCTAGAAATAGCACTTTAAGACTGCCTCGTTTCCTAGCTTACCTCATGCCATATTTAATAGTTAGTAAGTAACTAAATGAGTTATTAAAAGAGAAAAAATGGCTTATAGATCAACTTCCATGATTATTACTCCATTAGATCAAAAGCAGCACTGGAGCTTTGAGCCGTAACCTTCTATTCTCCAGCTAACCTTGGACATATGCTAGAACTTGAGGCTGGAGCCTTAGAGTAGAAACTGGCATTTTGTCCCCTTGGTTATATGCCCATCGTGTGCCTATCTAGTCTTTGCTTCTGTGAGAAAGTTCTTTATAGAGAGAACATCCTAATATTCAGAACCTGAGCCCCTTAGAAATGGACATTAACAGCCTGCCCTGATTTTCTCTACATTCATCATTTCCCATTTTCTCCAACACACTGAGTCCATGAGCTAGGCAATTCTCTCTCCTTGTTGATTTTTCTGTTTTGTTTTGTTTTGTTTTCAAGTTAAACCATTTATTAAAATGACCCAGTAATGACAC
Source organism: Psammomys obesus (assembly GCF_907164565.1). NCBI lineage: Eukaryota > Metazoa > Chordata > Mammalia > Rodentia > Muridae > Psammomys > Psammomys obesus. The sequence goes on along the minus strand of NW_026595512.1, from coordinate 7,542 downwards.
GTGAAATTTTACATAGTACCATTTATTTGATCCAACTCTTTACTTCACATGCATCAGCTCATTCATCTTAGTAATAATGTAAAATAAGACTGGATTAGGTTTACTTTTATAACTGAAATTCAAAAGGCTATATGGCAGGCTCATGGTCTCATAGAAGACAGAACTCAACTCCAATTATCTCACTTCAGAGCATCCAATACACTTTTGAGAGCTTGGCATCCCAGTTGTATAGCTGTGGTTAATATTTGTGAGTGAGTGAGTGAGTGAGTGAGTGAGTGAGTGAGTGAGTGAGTGAGTATGTGTGTATGAAATTGCTTTCTTTTTCTTTATTCACTTTACATCCTAGTCATAGTTCCCTCCTTCCTCCTCTCCCCCACCCTCCCTCCCTGTCCCCCCCTATCTACCCTCAACTACTCCTCAGAGAAGGGGAACCCCCATCTCTTCCTCCCCAGCATATCAAGTCACATCAGGACTGAGCACATCCTCTTCCCCTGTGACCTGGTAAAGTAGCCCAGCCAGAGGAAAGTCATCAAAAAGCAGGCAACAGAGTCCATGTCAGAGCTAGCCCCCATTCCCCTTACTATGGGACCCAACCCATATGTGAACGGAGGTACCCATTGGCTACATCTGTGTAGGAGGCCTAGGTCCAGTCCATACATGGTCCTTGGCTGGTGCTTCTGTCTCCCTAGCAATGCCCCGCCCCCACTCCCACCACCCTGGGCCCTGGTTAGTCGGCTCTGCTGGTCACCTTCTAACTAGACATAACTTCTAGTGGAAGGAGGAAAACACTAACCCACCCATAAAAACATCAACTCACAATTTACCTACAAGATGTGCAGGGACAAAAATAAAGCAGAAATTGAGGGAATGTCCAACCAATACCTGTCCAATCAACTTGAGACCCACCCCATGGGAGACAGTCAACCCCTGACAGGATTAATGATACTCTGCTGTACTTGCAGACGGGAGCCTAGCATAGCTGTCCTCTGAGTGGCTCCACCCATCAGCTGACAGAAACAGATGCAAAGACTCACAGCCAAACATTAGGTAGAGCAAAGGAAGTCTTGGTGGAAGAGTGGGGAAAGGATAGAAAGGCTCAGAGGGGACAGAAGAAGACCAACAAGAAGAGCAAGACTACAAGAAGACCAACAAAGTGGTGGTTAGTATTTATCATTAGCATACCAAGATCTAGAGTCACTAAGGAGACAAGCCTTTTGGGCATTCCTGTAAGGGATTATCTTGATTTATTTCACTGAGGTGGACAGGTCCTCCCTCACTATGTAGCACCTCCTGAATACTGTCCTGGATTGCATGCATACAGAGTAGAAATCCATCTGAGTATTAGCTGTCCTCACTCTACTTTAACACTGTGTATGCAATGTGACCCGCCACCTGAAGCTCCTGCCGCCAGGACATCTCCTTCATGATGGAATGTTCCCTCAAACTGTGAGCACAGAGAAACAATCTCTCTCTTACATTGCTTTTGGTAGTACATGACAGCAACAGGAAAATAACTACAGGAGTAATATTATTTGTTTTTGGAACTTCAAAGTGGTTTGTTTGTTTTTGTGAATATCAAATGAGATAATTACGAAGAAAGCATAAAAGGAAGGTTGTTACTACCAAAATCATTCATATGCAAATAATCTATCTTTTCAAAAACATTGTGCATGTTCTATATCTAGTTAAAAAAAAAAAAACTCATCACTGAGGCTCAATCCAAGCTACTTCTTGGGATGCCAATAAAATAACATCATATTCCCTCATGAAGATGAGGGCTTCGTCATTTGATGGTTTGAAGGACAGAAGAACACACTGATAAATATACAGACATCTACACTGAAATCACCTGCTTCTTAATGAAAATTATTTAACTAAATTGTCAAAATATATTATCATCAAGATTTTAAAGCACATACAATAACCATCCTCATCACCTAACATTAACTATTATCATTCCCTGGCTAATTGTTCAGCTGTTTCCTCTCCTAACACTTCTACCCCTGTGAGTTTTATTTTTGTTTCGTTTTGTTTCCTTTGAAGCAAATTCCACAGATACTATCATATCTATCTACTTCTTCTAAGCTCATTCCATTTTATCTATCACTATAACAAAAGAGCAAGACAATTAACTCATTAAATAGAAAAGGTTTATTTTGACCCATGGTTTGCAAGGCTCCAAAACCAAATGGCTCCATGGCTTTTGGCCTCTGGCAAGCATGCAAGGCCAAGCAAAAACATTTATGCCATGAACCAGGAAGCCAAAGGACAGCTGGAGTACTGGTGTACCTTTCAAAGTAGCCCAAAGACCTTTTACTACGCCATCTTACAAAGGGTTCCACTAATCTCTTAATAGTATCACCCTGGGGCACACAGACCATTGGTGGGGGAGAGGGGCACAGTCATACAAAATCTAGCCATGTGTTAATACTGAACTACATTTTTTTTAAAGAGAAAAACACTTTAAATTGTCATAGTCATAGTATGATTTGATGCTGTATGTTGTCAACTTGATACATGTGGAAAGAGGAACTCTCCACTAAGAAACTGCCTCCATCAAACTGCCCTCTGGGTATGGCTGTGGGGCATTTTCTTGATTGCTTACTGATGGAGGACGGCCTACCCTACTCCAGTGAGGGCCACCTGTTGGCAGGTAGGCCTGGGCTACATAGGGAAGCTAGCTGAGCAGAAGCAGAGAGCAAGACAGAAAGCAGCACTCCTCCAGGGTTTCTCTTTTTGTTTCTTTTTATTTATTTATTTTTATTACAATTTATTCACATTTTATTCCAGATGTAACCCCCTCCCTCGTCCCCTCCCAACCCTACCCTTCCTCCTTCTTCTCCTCCCATTCCCCTCCCTAAGTCCACTGATTGGGCAAGGTCTCTGATTCAAGTTTGTGCCCTGAGTTCCCACCATGGCCTTCCCTGATGACAGACTGCACGCTCTAAGATGAAACCCTTCCTTCACTAAGTTGCTTTTGGTCACGGTGTTATAAAAGCATTAGAAACCAAACTAGAACAATTACTATACCTAAAAAAACCAACAACAATTTATTCAGTCTCATCAAACTCTGAACTATGTTAACTTCAGTTCATTTAAACTGAGTGAAAGTAATAAAGTTCGCATATTACAAGTTGGTGAATTCAAGCTTATGTTTATGTTTATTTACTTCTGTAGGTCCTGCTTTTCTCTACACATTATTTACCACGCTGAAATGAGTTTGGGAACAGTGAGATGACTCGGAGGTAAGAGTGCTTGCTGTCAAGCCTGATGTTTCACCCCAAAGACCCACATGATAGAATGAGAAAACTAAATCCACCTATGTGCTGTCCGCATAATGCACATGTCTTAAATAAATAAATAAGCACAATTTTAAAATTAATTTTAAAAGAGTTTTGTCTTCCCAGTAGTTTCCCAGTATAGATTTTGCCAGCAGTAACCTTAGGACCTGAATGTAAGTTTTTTAAGTAAATGAAAATCAATTCTCAATTACACTAGTAATTAAGAAAATATTATTTATGGAAGCAAATTGGCAACAGTAAGACATGCTGACCATATGTGAACAATAGAAACCTTTACAATGTTGGAAAACTACTTGGAATTACATCATAAAACTGCAAGTGTACTGAGAGGCCCGGTTATGCACATTCAAAAGAACTGTGCAAACAAACAAGCAAACCTGCTTCCTCATGCAGTGTACTGCAGACCGTAGCAAACTAAGTGTGCACTGGAAGGATGATAACCAAGCTGTGATCCATCCGGACCCAGAAAGAATCTATAGCCATTGAAGTAATGGATCCATGTACCATCATTGAAAATGCTTTAAAATATATAATATTACCATTGAAGTAATGGGTCAATGTATCAGCTTTGACAATGCTTTAAAATAAATAACAAGTGAGGAAATTAAATTATATAAAAAGTAGATGCTATAATTTACACAGCATTAAAATACATAATATTAAAAGTATTTGTTTAGTGAAATTGCAAGTGTTCTTATTTAGGAAAAGTTCACATCAACAGGGAATCCTCTTATTTATGGTAATAACGAACACATCTCAAGTACAATCGTTTTTTTGTTTTGTTTTGTTTTGTTTTGTTTTCTGAGGAAAAGAAGGTAATGAATTCAGAGTAAATCCAACTGTGATGATGCTTAACTTTTAAATTTTATGTCTATCTATGTGTCTATGTGTAGAGGAACAAAAGAAACAGGACAGCCTTTGTTGAAAGTTGGGAAGTAAGAAAACATGTTGGTTACATTATTTTCTAATATTCCTGTAAATTCAAAACAGTATAACAGAAGTAAAGCAATGACATTACAAACTTAGAAAGCTCAGAAAACTAGCCAAAGCCCTCTGAGAGATCAAACCCTTACTCCATAAAGTACAAAGTGGAAGAAAATTAATGTGCTTTTACTAATACAACCAGCCATAGAGACAGAACACTGTTAATATTGTTGTTGTCATCATTGTCATTGCTGTTGTTTTGTTTTGAAACAGGGTCTCACGATGTAGCCCTGGCTGTCCTGTAACTCACTATGTAGACCACGATGGCTTTAAACTCATAGGGATCTGCCTACCTCTGACTCCCAAGTGCTGGGATTAAAAGCATGTGCACTAAGCCTGCCTGAGACAGAACTTAAACAAGGAGATATAAATAGAAAACAAATATTAATCATTGCTCCTGCCTGCTGAGGACATTAGTAAGGGTTCACATGAGCTCTTATAGGACCTTGGGTCTGATGCAAAGTCAATAGAAATACATGATAATTACCCTAGTAAAACAAACAAACAAAAACTGACATGACTTTTCTTTCCTAGACTATTGCTACATGTTATTAAAATTTGAGAAGTATCTTAGTGATTTGTACATTAGAACTCAAAATCCAGGGCCCTATTAGCATTACCCGATTTACTGAACAACAAAGGATGAAATCGGATGTTGCAGGATATTTTGTCACACTGTGAACCCTCTGGATAGTGAACTGGAAAAATCTAATCGTGATAAGGTTCAGCCTTTGATCCCAGAGCTTTCTGTTTACTGTAGACAAGTGCTTGTGGTGTGGCTCAGCACTAGCACACACCTTTACTCCAAGAGCTAAATAAAGTCAATCCTAGGTCAAGAGGTGGAGCAAGCAACCAGCCAACAGGGAGTGAACATAAGTAAACAGAAAGGAGGTACACTGAGCTGAAAGGTATTTAAGACATTGTGGAAAAGGAGAAAGGGCTTTTTCCTTCTGGAAGTAGGAAGGTCAGCTAGGTGCTTTCACCCCAGCATCTGGCTGGGGTAAATCAAATGATGGAGATAGATTTGCTTTCTTTTTATTTATTATAATTTTTTCACTTTGTATCCCAGTTGTAGCCCCCTTCCAAACCCATCCTCCCTCCCTGTTCTCCTCCCATGCCCCACTCCTACTTCACTGATAGGGGAGGTCCTCCTCCCCTTCCATCTGACCCTAGCTTATCAAGTCTCATCAGGACTGGCTGCATTGTCTTCCTTCCTGGCCTAGTAAGGCTGCCCCCACCTCAGGGGAAGGTGATCAAAGAGCCAGCCCCTGAATTCATGTCAGAGACAGCCCCGGTTCTCCTTACTAGAAAACCCACTTAGATACTGAGCTGCCATGGGCTACATCTGTGCATGGGTTATCTCCATGAATGGTCCTTGGTTGGAGTATCAGTCTCAGAAATGATCCCTGTGCCCAGATTTTTTGGTTCTGTTGCTTTCCTTGTGGAGCTCCTGTTCCCTCCAGGTCTTTCTGTCTCCCCCTTCTTTCATAAAATTTCCTGAACTCTACCCAAAGTTTGGCTATAAGTTTCAGCATCTGCTTCAATACCCTGCTGGGTAGAGTCTTTCAGAAGCCCTCTGTGGTAGGTTTCTGTCCTGTTCCCTGTCTTCTCCCTCTTCCAATGTCTATCCCATTTGCCTTTCTGAATGAGGATTGAGCATCTTACCCAGGGTCCTCCTTATAGCTTAGCTTCTTTAGGTGTACAGATTTTAGTATGTTTATCCTATATTATATGTCTAAAAACCACTTGTGAGTGAGTATATACCCTGTGTGTCTTTCTGCTTCTGGATACCTCACTCAGGATGATCTTTTCTAGTTCCCACCATTTGCCCACAAATTTCATGATTTCCTTGTTTTTAATTCCTAAGTAGTAGTCCACTGTGTAAATGTACCACAATTTTTGTATCCATTCCTCAGTTGAGGGACATCTGGGTTGTTTCCAGATTCTGGCCATTACAAATGAAGTTGCCACGAACATGGTTAAGCAAATGATCTTGTTGTATACTTGAGCATATTTTGATATATGCCTAGGAGTGGGATCAAAGACCTTAACATAAAACAAGACACACTAAACCTGTTAGAAGAAAAAGTGGGGAAAAGCCTTGAACTCATTGGCACAGGAGATAACTTCCTGAACAGAACACCAACAGCACAGGCTCTAAGATCAACAATCAATTAATGGGACCTCATGAAACTGAAAAGCTTCTGTAAAGCAAAGGACACTGTCATCAGAACAAAACAATAGCCTACAGACTGGGAAAGGATCTTCACCAACCCTGTAACTGACAGAGGGCTAATCTCCGTAATATATAAAGAACTCAAGAAGTTAAACAGCAATAAATCAAGTAATCCAATTAAAAAATAGGGTACAGAGCTAAACAGAGAATTCTCAACAGAGGAATAGCGAATGGCAGAGAAACACTTAAAGAAATGCTCAATGTCCTTAGTCATCAGAGAAATGCAAATAAAGAGATTTTTCTTTCTTTATGACAACAATCAGACCTTTAGAACCAAAAACTAAACTCAACACCAAGTGACTTCCTCATTTTCCTGCAAGGATCACTCTAAAACTGTCAGAAACAGGAGGTTCCTAATATTATACAAAATGAAATTAGAAAGGAAAATAGCCTAGAATCCAGCCCTCGAGCATCTTATGTAGGCATCATTTATAGGCATCATTTATAGACAAGCTTTACAAGATTCTTCAGGCATAAATATAAAATATCTAGTCCAGATAACTACAGAGGAAGAAAGAATTTCTTTCTTGCAACAAATAGCAGCAACCCTCTTTTACTTACACACTGTATGGTTGAAGAGCCACAGCTGACAGTTCAAGGCTCCAGGGTGTTCACCTCTGGTTCCACCATCATTAACCCCTGCCCTCAGTTCCACAGATCTCATCTCTCTGGGAGGCTATCTTAGCCATTTCCTCAGACCAGGGTGATTAGTCCCATGGAGCATGAGGAATGAATGCTCACGCATTATTGAGCTAAGACACAGTTACATGGCATGAAGCACAATTCACTCATCAACTAGAAAGCTGAATTTAGCTACTCATGTTATGCCACAAGCATGTTAGCCTCACCTCAATATTTAGAAGTAAAGGTTACCAAACGTTTCCATAAAGGGTCAGGCTTAATATTTTATTCTTTGTGGAATATATGTCAAAAATACTCAAGCCCACTGTTGGAGAGCAATGCAGTCAGATGATGATGATGATGATGATGATGATGATGATGATGATGATGATGATGATG